>NC_041362.1:4115701-4215701 GCF_900634415.1 Cottoperca gobio
AAAGGTTGATACGTCAATGTTGCGTTCAAAGCTTGTTTCCGCTGCCACCAGGTGGACAAACAAATCAATTTGATGATGTTCTCTATTTCTGTATATGCAGGTCTTCAATCTGACCAAGAACCAGCCAACCTGGTGACGAAGCTTTACGAGAGTTCCAGGAGCTCACTTATGCTGACGCCAGTATCCGAGGTTTCCTCTGTGGAGTTGGTCACCCTTTCCTCTCATCAGATTTCGCCTTCCTCACAGCTCTCGGAGACAGCCTCAGACAGCAGCGCCACAGAAGTCACTGAAGCTATTGAGGCTGCGGGCACGATCACTCAGTCAGGCATCGTAAGCGTGTCCATCGTAAAGGAGGATCTGCGTACGGATGAGGACCCTGACTCCAAGAAGAGCAAGGCTCACCTCCATTGTCCTGTCTGTAAAGTCACAGTCAACTCCACCTCCCAGCTGGAAGCACATAACAGCGGTAACAGGCTTTTTATTAAAGGCTTTTTACATTTGTTACTGACTCTTTGTAGCCTGTAATGTCATATAATGTGACCCACGACAAACCTGCCACCTCTCTACTCTCTGCACCAGGTACGAAGCACAAGCTGATGCTGGAAGGTCACAGCGTTCTGCCTCGGCGCAGGGGGAAGGTGTTGGCAGCTCGTGCGGGCTGCAAGAGCAAGAGGCTGGCTAGCAAAGGCAGCGTCGGGGTGCCCAGCAAGAACTTTCAGTGTGAAGTGTGTGAGATCTTTGTGAACTCTGAGACCCAGCTTAGCCAAGTAAGTGTCAAAAAAAACATGATGTTTAGGGTATATTGTATATGTATGTCATGCGAAGCAGTGGCAACAATGCAAAATGATTTAACTTTATGAACTTTTAGCGCGACAAAAGACGTTTCAGAGTAGGTTGACAAAATGGCAAGAGCTATCACTCCCCCCTTCCTGTGCTGTATGAATAGAAAGATGATGAGAGGAGGAGCGGGGGCTTGAAGAAGTCCTGCAGAATTGTCAAGGCATACTAACCTGATAGCTTTTTGTTTTAAAGTGCATTGAAGTACCGTTGACTCTGCAGGGAAAAGCACTCCAGCCCATCACATCAGGCAGTGGCAGAAAATGTTGCATATAATTACCTCGGCTCCACAGACGGATGAAGCGGCCGCGGAATTAATCAGAAAACACATCTGCCTGCACATAGTTAGCAATTACCTTACACATGAAGAGATATAACACATTGAACTTCCACCAAACTGACCTATAATGATACAATTATAAAAGCTATCACAAACGCTGTGTTTTAAAATGATGAAATATGTATGATGGGATTTTACAGGCCTTACATAATAACACAAGAGACCATTTTAACATCACCTTGATGGAGGATAGCTGAAATCAAAGCAGCACTTTCATTCACAGCCACATGAATGCAGCTATTGAAAGCAGGTTGCGAGTACTGAGTATATTCAAGTAGCAGCTATTTTTCCACATTAGACAGATAACATCTGATGCCATAACTAACTGCAAAGCTCTTCAGCGAGCCGGCATTAATTTCACACTCATTATTGCAAGCTAGTTATGCCTCCTGTATTTAATTCTCCGGTTACGTTGGCGTCAGGTGAAGGTAATTTCTGCTCTTTTTGATGTGCATCAACTATTACATGTGAGTGAAGGGATTATCTTGGAAACTTTGCCTACGCTGGAGTGTGGAAAAGATGCAGGATATGCTGGCGTGTGTGAGCATCCTGGCTGCTTTCGCCGTAAATGCATTCCATCGGTCTTATATAAACAACCTCTATACCCAGGAGGACACGAGCCTGCCAGCGCTGCAGCCAGAGAGAGAGAGGGAGATAGAGAGAGATAGTGTGGCAGCCGTAGAAAGTAATGTGATGTCATTTCTGCGCGCTTCAGTCGTACTCCTTGTGTATCCATTATTAATCAGCAGATAACATTTGAAGTTGTTCCACTGTGGTACAACAGATGCTTGTTAGCTCACTGATGGTTTTTCTGCTGGTCTCGGCAGCACATGAATAGCAGAAGGCACAAGGATAGGCTGGCCGGAAAACCACCCAAACCCAAATTTACCCCCCACAGCAAGAGCCAGCCGAGCACCAGCTTAGCGGTAAGTCTCAGCAAAGACACTCAGACAAACAGAACACTGTCACGCAAATATAACACATGCACACACGCTCGGGAAAAGACAAACAAAACGTAATTGCCTTTCTCTCGCAGCAGATATGCTCCAACTTGCTGTACACATTGGGATAAATTCAGTCGAGCTTGTACACAAGTAATGCATTGTAATGCATTTTTAAACACCCGTTTTAATTCATCTCCAGTTCCAGTGAACTGATGTGACCCTGACTCCAACAGACGCACACAGGTCTCATTACATTGAGCTCAGGGGGCTTCTGTGTCTCGGTGAGGCAGCATGCGTGTGTGGCTGTACTGTCACAGAGGTTAAGCACACTGTTGTACTCTGTGAGTCCTCGACCCCTGAGACACGTCTAAAATAGTTTGACCAGCTCTGACAACAGAAGCCTGAATCAGCACTTCAGATTAATCACTTCTCTGCTCCTGTCATATGCACACCTCCCCATCTCTCCTCCTCCTCCTCCTCCTCCTCCATCATCCTACAGAACGTGAGATGGAGTAGCTATGCAGGCGTGGCTGTGTCTGCCATGAAGAAAGCGTTCAGCCAGTACAATCTCACCTCCCTCTCCATGCAGGTGAGTCTGGGGTTGGGTTGGGTTTAGATGGCCACAGGGCAGGCGACTGAGCACAGAGCATCATAAAGAAATCATGTTTATATCAAAGGGATAGTTCACATTTTGTAGACATATACACATCCACAGACAATTATACGTGGCTCACAGTTTGAGCACTTGTGAACGCATGTGAAATATCTGGATCTTAAATAAGAAGTCGAAGTTACGAGGCTGAGGATACAACAGTTACAGGGCAGAAGGTAACACATGTTGTGTACGCCGATAACATAAAGTCATTTTGAGGATAGCAAGAAATGTGTAAATGTAAATACAGAATGTGGGGAAACACTTCCCTTCCACTTCACAACTCTACAGATGGACTGTAGCTCAGTCTTGACACATGTTGGAGGTCTGTAAGCTCATTTTAAAACAGCACTCAGAAAACAATTTACAAGACTACAAGAACACGACTGCTCTCAGACCTCTTTGTATCAGGAAGATGACAGAGAGCTCTGCATATTTTGTGTATCAAATACTTACCCCCTGTAGACGCGTTTCTCGAGCCTACAACACATCGAGAGGAAGATATTTAAACATTCATAAAAACCTTTTTCATCTGTAGGTTCCAAACAAATGTTGCTTTGCCAATTAATTTTTAAATATGCTACGAGGAAGCAATGTTGTGTGTGATAATGAGCTAAAACTAAAAACATTAAAGTAAAGCATTTCACCTTACGAGCTTTAAAGTAAGTTGTTGCTATTTAACCCTGACTGAAATACGCTAATGTGTGTCCATACAGTAGTCCGAGCATTAACTTGTGATGTATGTCTGAGGAGTGCGGTGAGTTATAATGTTTGTAGTATGGAGACATGCATAAATTAATTCTTCTGTGTCCCTCATGTCCAATCTCGCTCTGCTCTTCTCCCCCAGTCTCACCGTTTCCCCTCCTGTCCTCTGCAGACCAAACTGGCCTTGCAAAAGCATCTGACCAAGAGCTTGACAGCTGGCTTCCTGCCCAGCCCGCTCAACCAGCCAACTCTGTGCACAATGGCGACTAACCCACTGGCTCTGCGCCACCCAGTGGGCACCACCACCTTCATCCAGAACCCCTTCCTGGGCCCTGCACTGTTTCGGCCTGCCCCGGGGCCGCTGCGGGCCACGCACGCACCCATCATCTTCTCCCCTTACTAAAGACTCAACCCACTTCCCATCTGAGCTCCACCCTCGTCCCTTTACCAAACCCCAGGCCCTCCTTTAGTGTGACCCACATGACAAGGCCACACGCACACTATGCAGCCCGCCTGACTTACATTGGAAAGAGTGCACAAGTCCTGATGCTCAGGAGGCCATTATAGGCCTGAGAGCTGTTCCTATCATAAAGGCCAAGACCCCCGCCCCCCCTCCCCCCATCATGCCTTCTTTCTGCTCCTCTTATCATGACCTAAGGAGCAGGACAGGCCTCCAGACAGTGACTGGTGCACAGAGGCCGCTTTTATAGCCATTTCATGGGTCATCATGGTTTGGATTATGGATATTATCGTGTAATTTATTAGAGAACAAATATAGACATGTCTAGATGTTTAGTGTGGTTGCCACAAAATAAGGTCCCTTTACTTGATGCTCTTTTAAAACGTTTTTAAAGTTATTGGTTTGGGGGTTTCACGAAAGTCGGGAGGATCAAAAGTCATTAAAGCAGTTGAGGCATCGTCCTGTTATCAACTAACACGCTTAAAGGATCATCTGAGGTCTGTTTATCTTTGATATGGCATCTATGAGTCCTCACTGTGGGTGGTATGTGAAGCTATAACTGTGTGTCCATATATTTAACCCCCCCCCCCCCCCCCCCCCCCCATTTTGCACCTCTAGCTGTTTTCTCAAGCCCTTAACTGGTCACTTTTCCTTCTGAGTCACAGCCACAGTCATAGCCCTCAAGATTTGTTTCCCTTTCCTGTATCCTCAGGATCTCGCTCTCATTAAGATCAAGAGAAGGTCAGCTTGTCAACTTGACTTTGTTTCAATGATTTAGTTCATGCAATGCAGCTTTAACACCATGTCCTCGCCAAAGCTAACAGCAGCTATGGATGTCTTACGTTGCAAAATGCCATTATTTCTTCTTTTCCTTCCTCCTCTTCTTCGCTGTCACTTCGCTGTTGCCCTTGGTTTTTTTCATGCGGCGTGATGATAATGATGATCGGGGAAGAAAGGTTCCCGCCCAGCACACGCACACACAATTAGACTTGATTTCAGAGCTTGGTGAAAAGTTTGAATGACGGTGGGGGGGGGGGGGGGTGATTGACATCCTGTTGCAGCGTCGACGCACAGCGTGGGAGGGAACAAAGCACAGTGCCATGGCAACCACATTAAAAGCGTCTTAAAACTGATTTACTTACAAAAGCAATGAAAATGGTGTTGATATTCGCCTTTGTTTGGCCCCAGGTGTTTGTTTGTACAATCCCATTTCTGTTTCATTTGAAAGAAAAAAAACAAAAAAAAACAATCAGGTGAGAACAACCACATTATGGTTTATCAATAAGTCTCACATTTAAAGCAATACATTCAGTAAGTTTGTGTTTATGATGTGTTTTCAGTGTGTCGATGGCTTTATCTATTCTATACTGTACACACCTGTAACCATGTATTATGTGCTCCAACACAGCCAAGGGTCCACTCTGAGCGGAGGGTTGTAAGGGCCTCCATGCTCGATGCTCATGGTCCGTCTCCACATGTTGCGACTCTATGCCGAGCCGCTCCACTTGCAGCGGCTCCCGCGCTGCCCGAGAGGCTGCTTCAGCGCCATATGACATTGCTGTTTCACTTTCCAGTGGAGCGGGAGAACTTTTGTATGACTTCCACTGAGCAAAACAACGTTACGTCAGAGACAAGTGTTTGGGATAAGTGTCACAAGTGCAACATTAACTGCCCCCCCCCCCCCTCCCCCCAGGATATCTACTGACAGTCAAACCCTCCCTCTGACAGAATGGACTGTTGGCAAGGTCTCATAAGGACTCGGAGCGTACACGTCCTTCCTTCAACACTCATACCAAATCATGTACTACTTAAATTTCAGTAATGGAGTAAATCCTATGCATCTCTCATTGTGCAATATGTAGAGTCGTCTGTGATGCAGCAGTGCCATCTGTCGTGAAAACCCTGTAATTGCCATCCAGTACTAGTGCTTCTTCAAAACCTTTGATCCGATGTACATTTGTGTTTAAGGACCCCCCCCCCCCAAGTCTTTCTGGGTAAGCGAGGCCATGCTGATGTGATTCTCCCCAGTCGCACTACTCAGTGAACCAGCCAGCCTTTAATCGTCACTGTTTGTTTGTTTCCATCGCTCAGTGGGAACTCCGACCTAAAGAAGTGAAACTTTCTTAAAATAAAGGCAAATTATATGTAGAAATCATAGAGTAACTATAGAGATTTTATCAGAGTTGCTATTGTTATCTGTATCATAATGAACTGCTATCATAGAAGAGAGTAGATTATGTCATTGTAGGCTCTGTGCGGCGTACAGGGAAAGGAAAGACGCGTTCTTTTGTTTGTTTATTTACATGTTTTTTTTTTAAGTACAACAGAAAATATTTAAAACAAAAGTTTTATGCTTTTTTCTTGACGGTGACTGAATTAATAATGTAATTCAAGGCCTTTATAATATCCTAAAGTCACATTAGCCAGGCCTTCTCAGGGGTGACAGGTTGAGCAAATGCTAACATGACCATCCATTCAGGGTATCCCTCCGCCGCTCCAGAGAGCAGGAAACACTGTACGCTTGGATGGATTGACAAACAAAAAACTAAAGAACTTACAGTGCTGTACCACAGAGAGGACAAGGGATGGATTTTGGAAAATAAAGCTTTTAGAACTTGTAAAAAAAAATTGTTTCGATTATGTGAGTGTGTGTGTGTGTGTGTGTGTGTGTGTGTGTGTGTGTGTGTGTGTCTGGAAATGAGCAACATGGCAGAAGGCTGGACTTTGACTCAGATTGATATTTGAGCAGCGTGTGTGTGTGTGTGTGTGTGTGTGTGTGTGTGTGTGTGTGTGTGTGTGAGCAACATGGCAGAAGGCTGGACTTTGACTCAGATTGATATTTGAGCAGCGTGTGTGTGTGTGTGTGTGTGTGTGTGTGTGTGTGTGTGGGTGTGTGAAGAAAGAAAACAAGAGAAAGCTCAGGCGGATTATTGCTAATGAATAAACGGTGACAGCTCAGAATTGCGAACTCTAAATGGCACTTTCTTCGACATATAGTGTTTCTCTTTTCTCTCTATGATTTAGTTTCAGTTAGTCCGAACTGAACATCCAGCACTAAGTCAGGAAATAAAACTGGTTTTACGTGTGATCCTGAGTTTGTGTGCGACTTCCTCACAGCATCTGTTCATGTGGCGACCCACGGCTACTCATTTTCCAGCCATTTCAGAGAAACAACTTGTGACAGCAGGGGCTGGTGTTTAGCCAAGACACGGCAGTGAGAGCAAATGGAAACAAGTGTCTGGGCTCTGTTGCATCTGTGCTACACAGAGGAGTGATAAAACACTACACCTGAGTGGCTGATGTGGTTTAAAGCCCGGCTAATCTCTTTTATCTACAGATGATTCTCAACAGATGGCCGCCGCAGAGTGCATTGTACTCTGGGACGGCTTTAGCGACTGCAGGGAGATTTGGTACTAAGCAATGAATCCTCCTGGATTGTTGAACAGCAGCTGTGTTTCTGCCAACATGATGCAGAGTGGCCCGTCTCTCCTCATCCCCAAAGCCAGCTTCAACACGGTGGAGCCGAGCAGAGGAGCCTCTTATTAAGTGGTGAACTATCTCGCCTGATAATCATGTATTTAGCTCTGTATTCATTTTCTACTTGGATTGTGTGTTAATGTCGTCCTCTGTACGCCTCAGGTCATCACGCCAGCCTGATAAGCAACGACATCCAAGTCCAGCACTTCCTGTGGTGCCAATCAAAGGGAAGCCATTGGATTCCCAGCCGCTGCTGAAGCGATATGGCAGAAGGACACGGTGACCTTGCTAAGCGGTGACACTGATGTGTATCCGCTGCATTGATCCGTCATCTTATCTCCTCTCCACGGAGGAAGTGACACCGTTATCTCCTGTGGTTGTGGTCGGCCAGCGCTCCTCAGCTCAGCTTTGCTTCTTCTTTTTATAACACGTGTGCTTCTGTTTAATTAGGAGCAAACGAATCATTATGAAAGATGTATAAGATGGAGACACTTATTATTCATTGTATGTTAATTATCATGACTAGAAAAACATATTTTATCGCACTTTCTTTTACAATAGTTACTTTTTTAAAGTAATTGTGTTTATGAATTTATGTCCTGACTTTAATAACATATATTTAGTGTGTGTTGGTACAAAAGGCCATAGTTCTAATTATGTAAAGTAATTAGTAATTAGTACTTATTGTTTTGCACATAAAAGTAATTAACCTCAAATGCATGATCGACAACAATGTATATAAGTAAAGTAATTACACAGTATGTACCAGGTGCATATGTAATTGTGAATATATATATAAAAACACAATAACTTCCAGTATTGAGTAACATGAAATTACTTATTAAAGTGTTTAATTATAATCATATTGCACACATGGTAATGTTCTGTTTTGGTACAATACAATTGTCAAATCTATTACATTATTCCAAAATAGTCACGATGCAATTATAGATTTTATTGCAACTATGGAGCGTAATTACACAGAAGTTTCACGGTAAAACATGGAACAGCACAGTGTATCAAAGAGGCTTCTGATTACATAGGAAACACGGTAAGATACAGAGCCGTCAATAGTTTCACTGAAAGCCAAACGAAAGATAGAAGAAGGAAACAATCCATTTGTTTTTCAGCTTTCACGTTGTCTTTATTTAATCCTTTATTGATCTGAAGTTGTCTTTTTATTGACTGGTGAGAGACGACGTGTCGACATGTCCCCCTGGATGATGTCAAAGATGTCCGACATCTTCACTGAATACACAAACTATAAGCAACAAATAAAATCCACGGTTTAAGATCGACTTATCCCCGATGAAATCAGCCTGTGCTCTCAGGACAAATGATCCGTCTCACAGGCTCGTGAGCAGCCTGCATGACAACTAACATTTGACATAACTGATGGCTCTCGGGCAGCTGGTATTTACAGCCCACAAAAAAAGAAAAAGCCCGACAGCACAGAGAATAAAGGTGGCCGTGCCATTTACACGGTATGTGTTCACTCCTGTGTGGAATTGTTTCCTTAATCTGGCGCCTCGTGATGGGGACTGTGAAAAGAGGGTCAATGCAACAGTTTCCAGGAAGATGAAGTCTATTTTCTCTTCACACAAAAGAAAAAAAAACAAGGGGGAGTGGGGGGGGATAAAATGTTATGTATCCCTCTGGGAGAGCAGGATGCTCAGCTGCAGTCATGAGGCACGCTGTCATGCAACAGTAAAAGAGTATTACTGGTAAGGGCATCGTGTTGTTGCCCTGCTGTGACTGTGACTGTGTGGATGTCTCTTCTGTAGTCAGTGTAGTCTGAAGGAACAATGAATCACACAAGCATCGATCCCTCGCTCTGACCGGCTAACAGTGCGTATTTCACATGTTGTGTTGTGAATCTTCAGTTTGTTTCTTTTTGTGGGTCAGACGTGTGACAGGATGACAGGAGAACGTGTCCACGACTTCTCTTCCTCGCCGTTAGGAACTCGTGGGACATAAGATGAACACCGCTGTTTACTGTCATATTCTAAATGTGTGATACATTACCTGAAGCGGCGCACTGGCTCTGGTCTAGTCATTAAAAAGAACATGATTGAAATGAGATGGTACATGATAGCACCCTCCGGGGAAACTAAGGTGAGTGTGATATCATTTCATAAATGTTCCACTTGAGGTTTTCTCATTATCTTGCATTAACCTCTCCAGTCAACATGTCCGTGTGGAACTAGCAGATCATTTCCTTTGCCAAAAACTCTCTGACCTTGTCTGACCCCACATTGGTTTCCGTACCTCTCTCAAACTGGTTTATAGCAAATGCCAACAAAAACGACATTTGACATAATGTTCCAGTAACTACTATTTTAAACCAATTTTCTTTTGTGCATTGCAGAATGTGTAGAGTTGCAATGGACAGATCATCCTGGATACCTGAACTCAAAGATGGTTCAGTTTTATACGACTGCATTGATGTTTTTGGTGTCAGTTTCGGTGTAAAATACAAATAAGAATCAGATGTCAGCACAAATTGTACCTCAGCATTTTCCAATAATCAGTGAATTGCTGTGTCTGATTGTTTCAGTGAGCGGTATTATGGGAGTTATCACATAGAGGCGATAATACAGATATTTATAGTGATTATTATTGTTCTTTAGAGGTATCAAAACTGATATTAAAAGGCATTTTAGCACAAATGTTAATCTGTATTAATAACATTTACTTCATATCAGATACCTCTAAATCATGTAATGCATTACAATACACAGCTAAGTAATATATACTACCTGTGTCCACCTTTAGATGCGTACTTGACACGTGCCTCTGGTCCGTGTTGTTGCAGTTCCTCCCTGTGGCCACTAGATGGCAGTGAGCACACTGATGATTCTTAATACATCCAAGACATCTAAACCTTCATCGAGCATCACAAGCGCTAATAATAATAATAAATCTTCATTAATATCTGTATTTACTGCTCATTATTTGATTTTTCATTTATATAAATTAATAATTTTCATTTATTACAAATAAAATCAGTGAAATCAGTATTCTTAATTAAGTAATTAGTTCGTTTTTATTTTCTTATGTGTTCGCTTTTGTACATGGTATGTACTTGAAAGATGTATTTAGAGGAAGTCTCTGGAAGTGGAATTACTGGTAAACACACTTGAAAATGTAAAATGTATTTTTTTATAAGTAATAAAGGAGAATAAAGGAGCTGTATTAATAAGAGTTGTGATGTTCATACCAGCTTCAAGGCAGATGGCAAACTAACACTTCCAGTGGATTCTTTCAAAGTTAACATACTAGATGACTAAATCTAATTTACAATGTACTCATTCATTGATTGATTTACACATTTGGACATTAATTATTGTGCAATAATTGCAATAATTCCCATGATGAAATAACAGGCGTGCTGTATCTAGTCACCGCCACAGATTCTGGTTCGGCAACAGAAAAAAATATTTAATTTGTTTACAAAACATGCAAACAAATATCAAGTGAACACATTTTTATGGATATTAATACATAAAAGCTTGATCATCACAAAAAGGTTGCATGTGATACATAGTGCCTGATGCACAAACACATGAAAGACTGTTTTATACAAACATTAAAAGCTCTTACTTGGACCTGAAGAAACAGTTCAATGCTTGGCTGATGAATACTTTGGGGTTTTATTTTACAGCTTAATAAAAGAGTAAAGTAGCTTCAACTTCAGCAGTGACTGTAACTGATTATATGAAGAGTCGTGTTGTTAATGCTCTTTGTCTTTCATGTGTCACAAACGCAAAAGCAAGTAGCACCTGAGCCTGCAGAGACCGCCTCTCATCTCAACATCTTGTATCTCAAATTGCATTTCTAAAGCCTGTACAGAAGGCCATGTGTGGTGCGGAATGTCAATCACTCACTGTACTACATCCAACAGTGAATCTAGCAAAGAACAAACGTAGTGTAACAAATCTCCAGATAAACAAACAGCACAGTTCCTGCACATCATCAATAATGTATCAATAAAACACCAATCAAATCTTTTACAACATGTGGAATTCAGCATTTGTGTGACGCAATAATTAAGTAACATGGTGAGCAACCGCTGATTCAATCTGTGTACACATGTAGTGCACACGTGAATAAAATAGTAGCCAGTGTATATGTGTGCTTGTTCCTCTTGTATGTATACAGTGAGCACCGTGAGTCTCTGATATCTGGAATGCTGGACTGTGTAAGTAGAAGTTGAGATCATAATGAGGATCGTCAGTAGTAGAAACATGACTGCTGATGTTACATTTGTAACTGAATGTGGCTGTTTGACAATAATCAAAAGGAATGACCAATATAAAAGTTCTTAGCTCATCAAATATCCTCATTTTCACTCATTTATAATTAAAGTATACCAGAATACAAACAGTACTCACTGTATATAAATACCCACACAATCATCCTGCCTGTTTCTCATCATCACTTCTCCACATTCTCAATCCTTCATTATATTAAAATAGTTTTTTAGCAAAACTAAGATCCCTTTTTAACACGCTTCTTCTCCCTTTATCCTCCCGCTTCAACCTGACAACAGCGTGTGCTCACTCAGCTGTCTGTAGAGCCACTGCCCTTATTCTTATTGCGACTGAGGGGGAAGGTGGACTTGCTCTGAGGCTGGGTCATTTTGCTGGCCAGGTACACAAAGGGTTCGATCAGGGTGCGCCGGTCCACCACCGACACCTCCCACAGACGCACCTTCTCGTTCTTCGCCCAGTTCTGCACCATGTTCGAGTCAACTCTCTTCTCGTCCTGCTTGTCCAGCTTGTTGCCGAGCACAACGATGGTCACCTGTGGATCAGGAGCATCAGGTTAGATCCCACGTCAGAGTCATCTCTAGCTCTGTCCACATCAGCTGCAATATTAGCAATGGCAACAACTGTGGCAGGTTGTCTGTTGGGACTTGAAGAGAATCAGGAGGAAGTAGCATTTAAATTATTCATATAAAGATTTCATTCCAATAACTAGAGTTGGAGAATTCTAGTGTGGGCGCTCTAGATTGGTCCCCTCTAAATGAACTCAAGTAGCACCAAATGAACCATCCCAAGTATATAAATGGGTTCAGTCCTCACCTCTTTCTTGTCTCTGTGACGGTCGATGTCCTTCTTGAGAGCCTCCATCCGCTTAAAGGACTCTTTGCTGTCAACGCTGTAGACGAGTACAAAGCCATCTGCAAAAGTGTAGTAATGTCGAGGGAACTCCATCCCATCCCTGAGTCCGCGGGTGTCATAGAAACGCACCTGCTCTCTCGTGCCGCGGTCAGTTTCTATGGAGCCGATGTAGATATCCTCCAGGGTCTCCATGGGCTCTGAACCTAACCGTGGATAATCAAAGACAGGCACATATGGTGTCATATACGGCACACGTATTAAGACAACTGCTTTTATTTAATACATTGTAACTGAGCACTTCTGAATTTCCTTAATTAAAACAAATAGTAAAACACTTTGTATGCGTGTCAGAAGAAAAGAAGATATGCACTTTAATGTTTCTATAATGTAATCAAAATAATATATTATGCTTGTTCAATTGATACTCCCAAATAATTACTGTGTGTGTTAGAAGTAATATCTATCAAACTAAACATTTCAAATGTGTAATGTAATTACACAAGGAATAACAAACGTGTAACACACTCCTGACAATCAACTGTATGTACAGTGCACCAAAGACAGGTCAAAAGGTATACCTGCAACATGATTGGCATACAGTAGTTGCTCCAATATAGCCGTTTTACCAACTGCAGCCTGGCCACACACAACCACCTTGCAGCTTTTGCCCATGACTCACGCTCAGGTCAGAAGATCTGTTTTTTTTGGAGAAGATGCACCAGATGGAAAAGCGTCATAAATACTTTAATAGCGTTTAAAATGTCAGTGCATAAAATAGCATGGGTTTTGTGCAGCAACTAGTGACGTCACGTGTCGAGCAACCAGCGAAGTTTTCTGTGAAGCGCGTGAGTTGTATCGTTATAGATCAATGACGTCATTGGTGTCACCCGAAGCCTCACTGCCTGTCAATACCACGTGACTGGTTCAGCTAGTGGTTCAGATCGTTAAACCACTGCCACTTTACAGTTTTTCAACACTAATATTACCCCTGTTGCCAATCATTACATGATAACAATGTCAGTAGCATTATATTATGATAACAATGATTGCCCAGATAATAAAATATACAATGAATAAAGTGATTTACACATATTGGATACATTACTTATGAGACAATTAGTTGTATTATACAGTTAAGTTATAAACATTTTGTGTGGACATGAAGCCTCCAGAAATTAACCCTGTTCGGAACCAATTCGCTGACGTTAGCTAGCTGACTAGACAAACGTTTCTACAGTATATGAAATTAAGAAGTAGCTTAGCATTAGCTTTCGGTGAGATAACAAAGCCACGATAACACTTACTAAGTAGCTAATGTTATCTAAAACTGACTAACCTGACTAAAACTTGTGTCTCCAAACATACATACGCTGGTGTTTGATTACATGCAGGAATATATGTATTAACTATAAGAATGATTTTTACTTACAAAGCAAACTGCTCTTCTTCTCTGACGGGCTACTTCCTGTTTACAGTGTACGTAACGACTGCAGTGTGTGGCCCCGCCCCTCTCCATTGACGGCAAAATGGCGACGGAGAGCTGTGATGCCTTGAACATGGACCCTGACATGGATCTGCTCAGTGACGAAGAATTAGAAAGGTAAAACAAATTATATCTGTGTTGTCAGCGTTAGCAATACATCTAAAACAAAGCGTCACACTGACATGTGTACTCTTAAACCTTTCCTGTGTTAATTGTCTTCGCACTATGAAAGCTAACGAGCGCGCGCGCCATCGATGTTCAGCTAAATTCTGGGTCGTGTTTAGCTTTGCTGTCCTCCTCTTAGCTAGCTTCTGTACTGGTTTTCTGTTATATCTGTACATATATCACGAGTGCTGCTTTGCCACTATTGTGATATGAACAGTAGGATACTACCTGGATAACTAGATAATGACCCCTCCACTCAACTGTGTGTGGTCGTGATGTAAAACATGAGAGACTTCCAAAAAGAGTAATGGAGGTGGCCCACGGCATGGTGTCATATGTTTGCTCCCTGTCAGCTTCACAAAATATCCTACGTGTAGACACTTCTGCCCTCCACTGCTGGTTTGGCTCTTTCTATGTTTAGCTAACTTGCCAGCAAGCTCTCTGATGCACACTGTCACATTCCTGGATATGCTCTCTGTACTCACGATAATGAAGGTGATGCTTACACTTTCAAATATTTAGACATAATTATATACATATTGTTAGCAAGATATGCCTTGTCTCCTCCTCCTAGGAGTATTTGTAATTTTGAGAGGTGATTAAACTCTTTGAAATCTGAAATGACAGTTGAATTTAACTACATTGTGGGAGGAAGTGCATTAGTGTCTCAGCTGTGCAACATGCATTGTTTTCATACAGAGATATTCTACCAATTCATAATCTCTTTTTAGGGCCAGATAACATTATAATCTACTTTTTTAGTTTTTTCTTTCTAATGTTCCAAATAGGTTTCTTTGTGTTGCGTTACGTCCTGTCTTTCTGCCCCCTTGTACACAGAGAAGCGGAGGGCTTCAAAGAGCAAGGCAATGCCTTTTATATCAAGAAGGATTACGCAGAGGCGTTCAACTATTACACCAAGGCCATAGGTAATTAAAATAGTCTGAGTCGGTCTTCCTGTAAATTGATGGGATTATGTTGATTTCCTGTTTGAATAAGAAATAAAAGATTGAATTCTGTCTGTCCTTGATAGGATGTCAATAACTTGTTTGTTATACAGACATGTGTCCAAAGAATGCAAGTTACTATGGAAACCGGGCAGCCACGCTAATGATGTTGTGTCGGTACAGAGAGGCTTTAGAGGATTCTCAGCAAGCAGTACGACTAGATGAAGACTTTATGAAGGTAGGTTAAAAATCTGCTCTTGGGATGTTTTACATGAAGTGTTGTCAGCCTGTAAAAGGCAAGTTGTTCTCAGTATACTACGAATGCCTTGAGAAGGTGTGTGTTTTGATTTAGCAGTAATATGTAGGGTAAATAACATTTGCTTCATAATAGAGTGAAATACACTTGGAAGGTGGTTTTAGATTTCTTAGCCCGTAGAAGCAGGGACCTTGAAGTTTGAGTGTTGTTGTCCACTACATTGCAGAGCTATGCACCTGTTTATGCATGTTTAAATGTTTGTTTAAAGTGCTATGTGGCTCCTCCATAAATCCACGACATAAAATACTTCAGGAAACACCCCACTCGTTTTTGTTGTGTGTCTTTTAACGAGTGTCTAAATGAGACTACAGACGTTGTCAGGGACATCTCACGTCATCCCGCCGAACACAAGGGAACTCATCACCTCAGTGGTGGTGACGTGGAAGTCAGGCCACTGTGGTGGAGTCTGTTTGGAAACATCCCACTGGCTCTTTGCCAAAGGGAGCCAGGCTACAGAAATAGAACTCTACAGTAGTTCAGTGGATTACTAGCGTTATGATTTTGTTTGAGAGATAAAAAGGTGTGTCACATCACAAAGGTTTAGCTTTTAATACACAGTGCCAAACTGCTTTCAACCAGGGGGTTTAGTGACGTCATCACTTCACTTTGTGAACTGTAAGTCGTTTCCCCACAGGGCCATCTGCGAGAGGGCAAGTGCCACCTGTCCCTCGGCAATGCCATGGCTGCCAGCCGCTGTTTCCAGAGGGTTCTGGAGCTGGAGCCTGACAGCAGCCAGGCCCAGCAGGAGGTGAGTCGGCCTCGGTTTGACTGAGCATGATTTGACAACTTGGACATGATTATCCACTATCAGACAAGCTTTGGCCAAGCTAGTGCAAATAAAGTGGAAAAGTCTGATACTTAGCGGCTTAATAGGAGATCAACTAGAGTTACTGTTAATTCTCCAGGAGGCAAGTTTTAGGTTATTTACAGAAGTACTGCTGCTTGTCTTGACCTGGATTTACGAGCCGTACGCAGAGAGGCCAGCGGTCGCTGTAAAGCAAGGAATCGACTCCAGGTCTTTGATATTGTCGATGATTACCACTCATTGCTTTCAGCTGAAGAATGCAGAATCCATCCTTGAATATGAGAGAATGGCAGAGATTGGATTTGAGAAGCGAGACTTCAGGATGGTAAGCTACACATTGGTTATATTGAAATGTGCTCAGCTGTGTGGTTGGTAGCTCACTCGTAACAGAACATGTGGTTGTCTGCAGGTTGTGTTTTGCATGGACCGTGCTCTGGAGACTGCTGCAGCCTGTCACCGGTTCAAGATACTGAAGGCAGAGTGCTTAGCCCTGCTGGGACGCTACCCTGAGGCTCAATCTGTAGCCAGGTAATATATACAGCACGTATACGTACGTGGCTGTTCACGTATTTAATGAACATTGTTGGAATTTGTCACAATGAGTGCTCTGTTTTCTGAGAGGTGTTCATGTGTTCCTTAGTGATATTCTGCGAATGGACTCCACTAATGCGGATGCACTGTACGTGCGAGGTCTCTGTCTGTACTACGAGGACTGCATTGACAAGGCTGTCCAGTTCTTTGTCCAGGCCCTGCGCATGGCTCCCGACCACGACAAGGCTCGGCTCGCCTGCAGAGTGAGTCATTCAGTAGATAAGGGATTTAAAAAATCAAACTTAACTCAGGAAAACGGCTTAAGAAAATGCAACGTTGGGATTTCCTCTCAGTCTGATTGACGTTGCATTTAAGGAAGCCCGGAGTCGCTTTTAAGGTTGTCCTGTCTGTTGTCTTTCCAGAATGCCAAAGCACTCAAAGCCAAGAAGGAGGAGGGGAACAAGGCGTTCAAGGAGGGGAACTTTGAGGCCGCCTACGAGCTCTACTCTGAAGCACTAACAATAGACCCCAACAACATCAAGACTAATGCCAAGCTGTTCTGTAACCGGGCCAATGTTGGATCGAAGGTGAGGAACTCGGGATAGACGCCACAGATTGCATCATCATCCAGGTGGTCAGATGAGAAAATGTATCTTTGTATCTTTGCATCTTCGTTGGCTAATGTGTTGCTCAGTGAGCATCCAACACAGGATACTTATTTATATTCGTAAATAAGATCAGTAAATATTGCATAGTACACTGATGCAATACAGAAAGGGAAAACGTGACTGACGGGAACAAGAAACAAAAACTACAATCTCTGAATTAGTTTTGATAATAGCAGATGAATCAGGAGTACGCAGATATATTAGCATGCTCCCTCGTTTACTTATTCAGACTTCTCATTCTGTGCCTCTGACGCTGTGTTTTGGTGTCGCTACTCTCTGTCGCCGCCTCGCATGGTCACACTTTCTTTCTTCTTCTTTGAAAGCTGAAGAAACTAGAGCAGGCCATTGACGACTGCACGAAGGCCATTAAACTGGATGAGACCTACATCAAGGCCTATTTGCGGAGAGCACAGTGGTATGTCCCAGGGTTTCTAACTTGCTTGTTAATGTCAGTTCTGTTGTATTTGGGTTTGTAGACCTGGACAAACAGGAACAGTATTATTATAGTTTATTGTTCAGACTGAGTAGAGAGACAACTCCACACATTCTGTGCCGCAGCTACATGGACACGGAGCAGTACGACGAGGCCGTGCGAGATTATGAGAAGGTTTACCAGACGGAGAAGACAAAAGGTGAGAATCTGTTTCAGCACTAATAACAATACTAATAATCTGCTCTATTGTTTGTTAACCTGTCCTGTCATTTGTTTTAATTCTCGAGAACATAAGCACTTCCTGAAACATGCCCAGCTGGAGTTGAAGAAAAGCAAGCGGAAAGATTACTACAAGGTGCTCGGGGTGAATAAGAACGCCACCGAGGAGGAGATCAAGAAAGCTTACCGCAAACGGGCGCTTTTACATCACCCAGGTGCTGAACCGAAGACACGGTCTCCGCTAACAATAAAGAAATCGTTGTGCAATTCAACATAACACTGTTGCAGTTGTCTCCCCAAATTAACTTTCTCCTGCTCGTCAGACCGCCACAGCGGGGCCAGCCCCGAGCTGCAGAAGGAAGAGGAGAAGAAGTTTAAGGAGGTGGGCGAGGCTTTCAGCGTGCTTTCAGACCCAAAGAAGAAGACCCGCTACGACAGCGGTCAGGATCTGGAGGATGACAGCATGAACATGGGAGGTCAGTACCCGGGCGAGCCTCGGGGTCGGGGGGGGGGGGGGGGGGGGGGGGGGGGTCTCGGGGTGAACACATTAAAGCACACGTCATGTCTGAGCAGTTTCTATGGTGAGAATATTTATTCTTTCTTGTTTCTCCAGCAGATTTTGACGCCAACAACATTTTCAAGGCATTCTTTGGAGGTCCGGGGGGTTTTAGTTTTGAAGGTAATTTCTGTACTGTTTGAATACAAAGCGCTGTGAGAAATGATGTTCACATTGTACCAACTATCTGGATCACTTATTGACTCGTTTGTTTTTTTGTTTCAGCGTCTGGACCAGGAAATTTCTTCTTCCAGTTTGGTTAACTGGAGGACTCGTCGACCTAAAGAGTTACTACATCAGGACTTTTCAACAATGTCAACCCCCGACCCACCATCAGTATTTAATGACTAATTGCAAGTCACTTTCCTGTCTATGCCATTGACTGAACGAATGCAACCCAACGACCACATGCAACAAATGATTTAAAGCCTGTATAGCAAGGACACCAAGTGATAGCGTTACCGGTTTTTGATTTTTGTTTTATTCTTTTCAGAATGAAACAAACTTTAAAGTCAGTAATGGCTAGCAACGCTGGGCCAAATATTTTCTGGATTTTTTGAGATATTATATCAGAGCTTTTAGGGATCCATGCAGGAAGTGACATCCTGTGAAACCCTTGAGATGCAACTGAGCAGTGAGCACGCTATTATCCGGCTCGTCTCAACTTACCGCTGAGGGGGGGCATCCTCTGCATGAAAGTTATTAACTTGCTTAATGATTACTGAAGAAAATCACTTTAGCAAGCAGCACCTTCCCCTTTTTGAAGAATCTGTCAAGACAGACAGGCTGCTGCAAATTCGCACTGAAAACTGCCTCCTTGTCATAAGCCAATAGAAGCACTTGAGCATTTTTTTTTTGTTATTCACAGCTGGAGTCCTAGACCTGCACTTACAGTACAGCTGAAGCACATTAGAAAGACTGCAGCGGAGACAGCTGTGCAGGCTGTGTTGCCGGCAAAGTCCCTCTCCCTCTTGTTGTCGCAAGTTTTATGTTTGATGTTGCCATCCACAGATTGCTGCATCGTACATTTTACTGGAATGTAAAGTGTTGATTTGTGATAGTTTTTTTCCATTTTTTTTATTTTGATATGTATATTTATTGTAAATTTGCTGTCTGAGAACCATCGGACACTTTTCTGTTATGTAAAAGTTTGAAAGAGATTATGAGCATCCCTTTGACACAAAGTGGGGGACATAAATGTTTTGCTTGGTCTGCAGACCTAGATTATGCTCCGTGTGTTCCATGACTGTAATGCAAGCTGCCTAATTTACTCAACGCAACTGATAAGAATATGAAAAGAACAAATATGTGTTTGCTATTGTCTAAGAAAGTCGGGCACGTCGTGAAGATGGATACCTGGTAATGTTCAGTTACTTCCTGATGAGTGTGTTGTTCTTTGCACTTAATGAAGAAAAGAAAAGCGACCTCATCTTTGCGCTCATTGTTTTTGCCCTTATGGTGAAACCATCCCAACCAGCCATGTCAATAAAGATGGCCTCTTCTGGGTTTCCTCTAACTTGTTGTTTTTCTTTTAGTGGTATAGTATTAATAATGTGGGTTAATAGTAATATTAGTAGTAGTTTACAAGGTGTCATAATGAAAACAGGTTTTTCTCTGTAGTACTCGGGGCGACCAGTAGGTGTCACTGTTTCTCACTCGGTTGATTAGAGTGGTTGCTAGGATACCGGTTGACCGGAGACGCTAATGTTTTCACTACACGCCAAAGTTAATAGTCTGAAAGCGTTATGACACAAAAGTTTGCCTAAAAATGTCAGACACAGACGTAGATCACGACGGGCAAAAGCCAAAGGGTGTTTTCTCCACTTTAATGGCCGATGGGTATTGGCTGTACACAAAAGGAAAGTATAAAAAGGCGATACAAAGCTTCACGACGGTGAGTAACGCTCGTTAAGCTAGCTAACGTTAGCTAGCTGGGGATTGTACGTTGTAGCCTACTAACTATCTGAAGCTTATTGTATGGTGATGGAACATTTTGAATTTAATATAAGTTATCCAAGGTTGTCAATCAAAGTGCAGAATCAGCTTTAAAGGTCAAGTAGCTCCTGTGTGAACACATACGGATGTTTTCTCTCTATGTATCCGGCTACACAGAAATAAACATAACAGCTATTAACAAAGACAACAAAGCTGGACATATAAAGGTAGGGAATAAACAGGGCTGTTGTGTACACACGTATGTTGGAATAAAGTTAATATAAAAAGCACCAATGACCAACAACTTCAATAAAATGTTTGTATAGAAGTCCAGTGTTTCTGTAAATTGTAAATAATACAAATAGATGCAAAGAAATGTGCATGTTGGGAGCAATCCCTGATAGAGATGAAAGAGAGGCTGACATGCTGCATATCCTTTTATCAGTGTTTTTCTGTAATTACTTATTTTATATTACAAATGTGCATGTGAATTTAGCCAAAACATCTCTTTCTGTTAGGGTTTTTGATTTAATTAATTGTATTCTTCCTTTAATACACTATCTATGTAGATGCACATGATGCCATGATTTATAATTTGCCGAAATGTGAATTGTTACTTTTTAAAATCCTGACAAAGCAGCTGTGTAAAATTCACATACATTTAGTTTAAAAATAGAAATAAAGAAATGTACATGTTGATAGTGGTGTGCATTTTAACCGTGAAATATCATCTATAATGGAAGTGGATGTTTTAGTGTATGACTGATTGAAGGCCTGTATGTGGAATGAAACAGTTCTTGTGTCTTTAAAAAGCTTGAAGGAATGACTTGCTGTTGGTTTGTTTAGGCTCTGACTTTAAAGCCTGATGACAAGACCTGCTTTGTTGGCCGATCTAAATGTTACCTGAAGATGGGGCAATCTGAAAATGCTTTAAAAGATGCAGAGGCTTCACTCGAAGAAGACAAGTCATTTTCGGAGGTATGTTAATTCTTTCACGTTCAAAAACATTTGTCTTTCTTGTACTAAATGACAGCCCACTAAATGTAAAGGTGGGAGAATTTATGAGAAGTGACGCCTATAAAAAATGATTTTATTGTGATTTTATTTTAGGGATTGTACCAGAAGGCAGAGGCGTTGTACTACATGGGAGAATTTGAATTTGGGCTGGTGTTTTACCACAGAGGACAAAAGATACGTCCACAAATACAGGAATTCAGACTGGGTATCCAGAAAGCACAGGAGGCCATAGAAAACTCTGTTGGCAGTAAGTGTTTTGAAATCAATGTTAAATTGTATGTCACAGCATATGAAAAAGATCTCCTCACACCTAAAACCATTGTTCTTCTCCGGCGTCTTCCAGGCCCTTCCTCTGTGAAACTGAAGATTAAGGGAGACCTTTCATTTCTCAAAAAAGATGAAGAGGTGAGCCTCTTTAATAACCCAGTGTTTAACAGGAAACGTTGGAGGTAGAACTGTTGTTAGAATAATTGTACACATACAAACATCAAGCCTGGTAACAAAAGGATGACTGTCTTAGATTGCACCGTTATTTGTTCAACCCTTCTGATGCACAGTATAATGTTTCTTTACTGACGGGTAAAGAGGGCCCCGCCACTCGCTGCTATTCAGCATCTGATGCGCGACAAAACACTGCAGACCCAGAAGACCCCCAAGAGTGAGAAGACAACCAAACAACTGCTGGGAGAGTTTTACAGTGACAAGAAATGTCTAGAAACCCTGCTTAAAGATGAAGGTACTTTGTTTCCCGTACTCATCGTGTCCACACATCCCTGTGCTTTTGTTTCTCTGCATTATTTATTCCCTGGCAGAACAAATGTTTCTCCTCCAATCCTCACTGTTCAGCATGCTTTATTAAACCCACCCACAGTGAGGTTGTTCCCTCTCAGAAGACTAATATTTAAAGGCGTTACACAGATTTGGTAAAAGGTAAGACGAAAGTTGGGGAGCGACTGCAGGACGTCATTCAGGGCTGCCTCACATACCTCGACAGTTGCACCGAGTTCCAGGAGAAACCTATCTGTGCACGGGAAAAGGAGCGTAAGGTCATGCAGAAGAGATTTAGCAAGCCCCGTCGTAGCGCACCTTGTGAACCGGCTCAGTTTCTGCTGAAGAGCCTGGAGGACATCGATGCAGGTAAGGCAGGCTTCAGGTTGAACTCGTTTGTTTTAGCCTAAAAGATGCTGACTGCATGTTTGTCGTTGTAGAGTTGACATCCGGAAATGCAGAAGGTAGTCTCAAGAAGGCAGAGGAAGTCATGAAGGTAGTGCAGGGCTGGTCCGAGAAGGAGGGGCCTAATAAGAAAGAGGTTTTTGGCAGCCTGCACAGTTGTATTGGGAATGCCTTGATCGAGCTGGGAGACATGGACAACGCTTTGGCCCACCATCAAAAAGACTTGGAGTTGGCTAAACGGTGGTGAGAATTAGAATACATGACACAATAGGAGTGAATGTATTTTTACAATAATAGATGAAATGTTCAGTAATGTTTCTTATCAACAGCAAACTCCCAGAGGCAATGTCCAGGGCGCTGGACAACATCGGGCGGGTTTATGCCCAAATTGGACAATTCACACAAGCCATTGAGTTGTAAGTAAATCATGTTTGTTTTGATGGTTATCTTGTATAGTCACACCTCTCTTAACATCGTTGTACATTGAGGTGGGACTAGTTGAAGATTAGTTTATTGGTGATTTCTTTTTCTTTTCTCTGTACGTTTTAAATTCAGCTGGGAGAAGAAGATTCCCTTGGTCCGTGGCGGTTTGGAGAAGACCTGGCTGTTTCATGAGCTCGGTTGGTGTTACCTGGAGCTCGGTCGCTACGAAGAGGCCCGAGACTACGGCGTCCGTTCAGTCGATGCAGCCGATGAAATTGCTGATGAGAAATGGCAGATAAATGCCAATGTTTTGGTGGCGCAATCAGAATGTATTTATCGTTCTAATATTTACAAAAGCAGTTACTGTGACAGCTTGTTTGCTTGATATTCGACTTTATATTTAAGTTCTTTATTGTCACGGTGTTGTTGTCATTGTACAAACTACAGAGCGGATCTCTGATCAGTTCCCTTCTGTTTCATCCCAGTGAAACTTGGAAACTTTGAATCAGGTGTCTCCCACTTTGAGAGAGCCTTGACCCGGGCCAGACTGCAGGAGGACGACTCTGCCATGAATGTCATTCAGAAGGTTTCCTCTCTGTTGTCAGAAGCTTCTCTTCGCCCTCTTTTTTACTTCTACTTATAGAAATATTTGATTTCTGACGTTTATCATTGTGCTTGCAGGCCCTCGATGAAGCGAAGCAACACCTGCCACAGTGAGGACGTCCTCTGCAAGATCTGCGGTGCTTGAGTTTTAATTGAGAAAAGATTTACAAAAGACAACAGTCATCAAATGAAAGTTGGTTAAACAATAAGAGGCCAATAAAAGTCAACTGTCAACTGAGATATGAGAGTTTCTATGTATACAAAACCTGGTTAAAATGCACGAATGCATTTTGATGAGAACATTAGAAACACGTCTGAAAAGGTCAAAATACAAACGGTCCATTATGAAACACAAACTCAGGCACTGGATCTCTGAGGTTTTCTTTATTATGATCGTTGATCATGCTGTGAAACCAATATTTGGAGCATTGGGCTGACTGAAATATGTATATGAGGAAGTGTTTTTAGAGTTTAGTATCAGGCCTACATCCTTATCTTCAGTTCTCTTCATATACAATATACAGAGGAAACTTATCACACACTCTGACATGCGCCGTGCAACCACAAACTCTGTTTGCCTTTGATAACTGAAAGGTTCCTCATACAGAGCTCTACTTACTGCAGGGGACTTTCTGCTTGTTGTCACACCTACAGCTGTGAACAGGCACACATGGTACTGTTTACATACAGGTGACTGCTTCCTGCTTCCTTTACACTAATACCAGTGTGTTGTTTGTGTGTAGATTAGAGACAGTGGAATTACTATTAATTGCCAGCTTTTTGATGGTACTTCTCTTTGTCTAAACTGTTGATTACTAATGTGAAACTAAGTAGGGTTTGGTCATGTTCATATATCTGTGTGTATATCCAAATCACTGTAGTTGTGTTACTCTTTGTCTGCAAGGCCTACTTTTGTGGATAGGAGTGGAATCACATATAAAAGGACTATTTTTACACCAGCTCATGGTGGTAATAATATTATTATTTATATATATGGTAAATGATGGGAAATGGAAACAACATTATTGATGTTTAGCACAGATGTACACCGACATATAAAGAAATATACAATAAAAACAAACAAGCATTTTCTCAATAAAATAAAAACGTTAACATCATTTAACAAGAGAGAGAGTAAAACACTGAGTAACATAAGTGGTATTGAAAACATGATCATTAATTAATTTGTTATTTTATTAGATTTATTTTGTAATCTTTCTCAGCGGCGTCCTTCCGGTCCTCAGGGGCGTGCCCGTCGTCACGCCCAGTTGCGCGTTCCCGGGAATTTCCGTTTTCCTTCTTGAAGAGTGAAGCGAGTGCATGTGTGTGCGAAGCTTTGCCTTGTCATTGTATCCAGAGAGAAACGCGTGGTCAGCGGCACCACCGACAGCTCCACTGCAGCCCAACTGGTAAGCTGGCATTATAGCAAACAAAAGCCCGTCATGCACACATGTACACCTCGTGCACCGCTTTCTTTCCTTTTGTTGCACAAACAGCCTAAAAGAAGTTGCTCCGGTAACATACGGTGCTTTGTGAGGGGCAGAGGAGCGTCGCTGGTGTTGGTACGTGGCGCTGTGTTGGTGATGTTTAGCCTGGGTTTAGCCTGGCTTTAGCCTGGGTTCCTGCCTGGCAGGCTAAATTGTTTTTTTGTCTGCCGTGCTAGGTGCTCGCCACTCCCCGCCTGGCCACATTGTGCAGTTAATAATCTGCACAATGCTTTTTGATTTGCTCTGTTTTAAAACAACATTTGACGCCGTCTTAAACACTTATTTTAAATCTAGATTCTTAGTTGAGTTAATGTGTAATTTGTTTTTTTAGAGAATCCTCTGCGCCATTGACTCCCAGTGTACCCTGCATGATTTGAGATTTAAGTTTTAATACATCTGAAAGTGTTAATATTTCCTCCTTTTAGTTTCGCTTATTGTGTTTTTTCTGGTAAAATACAGTTTTTCTGTTTGTCTTTGTTACATTGGGTTGTTGTGAGAGCTTCCCCTTCTGTCTCATGACACGATGTGGTTTCACAAATCTGTTAAATGCACCCTTCGATAACCTGCCACACGGTGGAGTTGGAAATACGATGAGTAATCACACTTTTCTGCGTTGGCCTCGTTTTGTTTTTTTTACTACCCTTTGTCTATATTTGCTGGCAAGCTTAGGCGAAGTTAATTCAGTAATGCATGGTCTGAAGACATTACTGTTGCAGTCATGCTTGTGTGTCTGAGCCACTGGCATGCTGTCTTTGTGTTCTTAACAAATGGAAATTACAATTAGGATGAGCTGTAGTGCCAAAATGTTGCCACCACCCCTCCCCTACTGTATGCACGAGGGTGAAACACCCCTACCAAACCAAAATGCACTTAAGCTAAAGGTTGTTGCAGAGTCATTGCATCAGATTGTAGATTATATTGTGTCCATGTCTTGCCCATCCTAAATGTGTATAGCATAATATAAAAAAAGAACGCCCTTCTCTTTCTTAAATCATTGCTTTTGGTTAACTTCCTGTTTGAGACATAATGACCACATCCCTTATTTATAAAAGTATTTGATTTTGGCCTCTAGAAGGGTTTGAAAAAAAATGCAGTCAGAAGTGAAAGCATGTAAAAATAGATCCGCACGTCTGAATATTTAAAGTAGTTCTGGTGCAAAAATCTATTTCAGTCGGCTTTATTTTAGAAATATGTTGTAACATGGGGCAAAGTTGCTGAAGGTTTCCCAAATTCTTCATTAGTCTAAAATGGGCACTTTCTCTCTTCTCTAATTATATATTTAAGGTACATGGTGGTGTGTGAAGTCAGACTTTAAGCCAGACATGGATGCTGAAAAGAGTGGTGAGGTTTTAGATGTGCCAGAGACTCCAAAGCAAGAGGAGACTGAAATGGAAAAAGAAGTTGTGTCAAAATTGGAGACACCAGAGGAATTCACGGAGCCTGAGAAACCACCAGCTGTTGACGAAGAGGCCGAGCAGCTGGCAGTGAACGGCCATGACGCAGACGTCGGGCACTTGAAAGAAACAGAAGAGTTGATTGTGACAGAAAATGTTACGCCAACTGAGGGAAAAATGGAGATTGAGGACCGCTTGCCCAGAGAGAATCTGAAATGGAGTCAGAGGCTGGTGCGGTGGCAGAACCAGATGAGTCATCTGAAAAGATCTTTGACCCAGTTGCAGCTTTAGACGCAGAACCAAAAAGCATCCAGCCTGTGCCAGAGAATGACCCAGAACCTTTGCCTGTGCAAACACCTCTGGCAGAGAGTGACCCTGAACCAGAGAAGTTGGCAGAATCAGTTCCACAAGAGCAAACATTACCTGAACCAACCGCGCTGCAGCCGCCAGGAGAGACTCAGCCCCCCAGCGAAGAGAAGAACGTGTCAGAAGAAGGGGGAACTGAGGCAGAGTTGCAGATTAGCATGAATACTGGCGCTGAAGATGAGGTGGTGGGAAAAGATGTCGCACCAGAGGCTCCGAAAGAGGTGGAAGAAGAAAAGCCAGCAGAGGCTGTGACATTGAAGGAAGAGGCATCTGCTGAAGTTGGAAGTGTGAAACCTGCAGAGGACCAGAAGGAAGGGGAACCAGAAAAAGTGGAGTCTGAAACTCTGAAGGACGCTGAAGCGGCAGGAGGTGATTGTGTTAAATCTGAGAAGAATGATGCCAAGCTTCAGAAGGAAGAGGATACGGTCCCTGCGTCTGGCTCCCTGTCCTTCGCCCTGCTGGACCGAGAGCAGACCAGAGACGCTCTGCGAACCTCTCGTACCCTTGTTGTCCTCAGAGGCCTTCCAGGAAGTGGTAAAAGCTTCTTGGCACGTGCCATAGCTGACGTCTACAAAGACCACTGCTCTGTCATCTGTGCTGATGACCACGGTGTAAAGCCAGAGAATCCAGAATCCTCTGCGGACGGGTACAAGGCTCTGGACGAGGCTGTGGTGGCCTGCTGCAGTGCAGGAACCACCTCCTCTGTGCTGATGGTGGTGGATGACACCAACCACACCCAGGACCGGCTGGCCCGCCTGGGGGAGATTGCCGAGCAACACAACTTCGTCGCAGTCTTTTTGGAGCCACTTACTGAATGGAGCAGAGATCCGGCACAGCTGACCAAGAAGACCGGGCGTGGACTGCAGGAGGCCCAACTGGAAGCCATGAGGGGTCCACTTGAGGAAATGTCCCTTCCTCTTTTCTTTGGCTGGTTTCTTCTGTCCTCCGCCCGGGACAAGGTCAGGTGCACATCAATGGACTTCCTGAAAACACTGGACACCTTGGATGCCTTCAAGAAACACTTGAGTGACTGTGAGTGTACATTAAGTTGTGTTCATTTATTACAAAGGCAGATAAGTACCTTTTTTTTAAATACCTTGAAAGCTTTGGATGATTAAGATGCACCTGATCCCGCCTTGTGTTTGCAGTCACTGGGAAAGCGGAGAAGGAGGTGGATTTGGAGCAATACTTTCAGTCCAAAGGAACCCTCCTCCATTGCACTACCAAATTCTGTAACTATGGAAAAGCAGAGGGTGCCAAAGAGTACGTGCAGAATCCAGTAAGAAACATTCATTTGCTTATAGATGCATGTTTTTAGTTTGCAGTAAGTTATCAGATTAATATAAATCGGATGGCTACATATGTTTTGTAGTAGAGTTGCACATTTCCAGGAATGTTTAAGGTGGAAAGTTTCAATGGGAGTTAATTGCTCAGGCTGTATTTATCATGCAGATGGCAACACACTTCTTACCATATCATAAGCAGCATATATTAATATGCCAAAAACCTTTCATTTATCAAATGCATACAATGTGAAAGATTTTACTATGTTTAAAAAAAGCCCCAAATTCCAGATGAGTTCTTTGTACTTAATTGTATTTATGTTGCGTGAACAAGTGCAACAAGGAACATCCTGACATATTAATGTTTGACTACATTAAAAAGTGAATCTTGTGATATTTCCTAATTGTATAATTTTCTCCGCTCTCCAGACGGTTAAAGATTTGTATGGTTCTGCCTTCGAGCTGTCACTGAGTGCCCTCTTTGTGACTCCTCGCACTGTTGGTGCCAGAGTGTCCCTCACCGAGGAGCAGCTTCTGCTGTGGCCAGCTGATGCCGAAAAGGAGTCCGAGTCTGCCTCCCTGCCACGGGGAAGCCGCGCCCACATCACTCTAGGATGTGCCGAGAATGTTGAGCCAGTTCAGACGGGCGTGGATCTGCTGGAGATCCTGGCCCTGCAGCAGGAAGGCCAGCGGGGGGAGCTCATCGAGGAGATGGAGCTCGGCTCGCTGACCTACTATGGCGAGGGAAGGTGGCTGCTCACTCTCAGAGAGCCTATCTGCTCCCCAGCCTGCTTCTCCAGCGTCTACGGGCGCAAGGAGATCGAGCCGACCAAAAAAGAACCCGAGAAGAAAAAGAAGCAGAAGTGCAACATACTGTAAATGGCAAATATGGGGATGTGTGGCCGGGATGACTGGTGAATTTAAAACTTAGGCTTACTCTGTGCAAGGTTTGTGTGTTTGTGCAGCGTTTAGGGTTTCAGTTATAGCCACCCTAAAGCCACAAGCTGTGTGCCTTTTTTTACTGTTGATTTGCACCACAACCCAAGATGCCTTCAGTCCAATTAGGCTTGTTGTCAGCGTAGTTCAGTATCTTGTGTCACATGTCTGTTGCAGTACCTGGCTACATGCTGAGGTGTTAGCTGCAGTTTTAGACTAAGCTAGTGTGTAGCCTCCTCCCACAGCTCCAGTTATCTACAACTTTAGATTTCCTCTTCCACACATGTCAGTGTCCCTCAGTGTTCAGATGTGAAAAAATTCGGTACTTTCTTTGCATGCATCCCAGATTAATGGTATCGGCATAGTAGCACATTTCTGCCCTGCTATAAGTACCTCTGCCGCTTCAACAGACTGTCTCTGCTGTTTCCTTTTGGCTTAGTTGTAAGTTAAAAAAAAAAAAAAAAGATTGATGATCATTTCCGTTTAAGTGTGTGCGCTGCCTAGGAAGTGTTTCAATCGCATATGGGCCAAAGTTATCTATTTGATTAAGTGTATTAGAATGAATGTCATTGATAGAGGTCCTTCCTTGTTAAAATCTTTGCATCGTGCATAGTTTGACACAGAATGCTGATGAATTTGCCGTTTGTTTCAGCAGCTTGCACTTAATACTTATCAAATGCTGTGAATCCAAGTTCATGTTTTGCAATCTTTTCTACTGCGCAAGACTGCACCATTGTTCTCTTTTATTCTCTTTGAACAACACTTCCATGTATTGCATTTCGATTTGTATCCTCTGTGACTGTAATTTTTGAAGGGCAGTTCCTACTTGTGTAGCTCTTATGAATCACTATTTTTGCACTTGTTTTGTACACTTAATAAAAAAGAACATGCTTTGCTCCAGTTATGCAATTCGTTGTGTGTTCAGTAATAGTGCAGTTTGGTGACCAGCATGCTGTTGACCATATAAACCAGCAGAGGGGGCTCATCCGTCGTGCAGTGTCTGTAAGGACATGTGGAATAACGTGTTACACACTTAACCTTTATTAGCTTCTCGTTCATTACTCAAGGCTACATACGGACTGTATTTTTCAAACATTGCACCATTTGACTGATCTCACTTGCTTAAGAATCTGGCAGAAAAAAATGCTACGAAACTTAATATACTGTATAGCTGCCAAAAAGTGTCCCGAGTGTAGCTTGTGATAAGTGGTCGGCTGTAATGAGAACACTATTCCTCACCCGTCACATCTCTACTGTAATTATTTTATCCCATTTTGCATCCATAAAGTAACATTGCATGAGTGCTTTATACAATTATTATATTCTAGAAAGGTTACTTTTGCATTTTATCAGACTGACAAATAGTGCTCCTGCTGTCTGGAAAAGGTTTTACTTTTTATATTGAACAGTTCATATAAAGACAGGTGGGAGAAAGTAAACTCAAGTAACAATACTGTCACACACAAGTCCTGCTTTCAAAATGTGACGTTTTTCATTAGCATCAAAATGTACTGTACATAAAGTAAATACACATTTTGCAGAATAATCTTTATTAACGCAATAATGTGTGCATCACTTTGATGTTGCAGCTGGTAAAGGTTGAGCTTGTGTATAACAATATTTATTGCCAGGTAACTTGTGAGTCAAGGACAGGTGAGAGACCATGAACTGCTGCTCCACATCCACGTTGTTCACCTCCACGTGCAGGTGGTGCGTGCAACAATTGGATGTGTCGGTCGTGTGCAAGATGAAGTGATTCTCTCATTGGTTGCTGTGTACATAAATAATGTCAACCAATCAACCTGCTTTCTCCATGAGAGGTGTGTGTGTGTGTGTGTGTGTGTGTGCTCTGAGAAGAAACTAATGATACCTTCAAGTGCTCCCCGGAATTTCTGGGGTTGATTTTGTCTAATATTCTTACATGAAGTGCTTTTGATCAAACGTATTCGGATCCTGTACTTAAGTAAAGTAATAATAACAGAATATATTATTATATATTTTATAATTGCATTAGTATTATTGATGCATACATATGAAAGTAGCATTTTAATGTTATAGTTGGTCATAGTTGAGCTCATTTTAATATCTTTTCATATACTTTTAATCTATAGAAATGCATCATATTTTATATACTCGTCATATGTTTTATATATACAATTTTAATTTGTAAAGTAACTTGTAACTATAGCTGTCAAACAAATAGTTAAGAGTAAATACAAAGTATAAGTATAAGTAACATGCAATGGAAACACTAAAGTAAATTAGCGAACAAGTACCTCAAATATGGCACAAAGAAGTGGCACAAAGAAGTTGAGAAAATGTACATTAGGCCTTTAATAATAGTCTATTATACCTTTTACTCCACTACATTTGTCTGACAGCTTTAGTTAATTATTTGGAGTACAATTTGTCACACCCTTCCTGTGGTAATCTCCACATTTGGTGATTTTTATTTGTTATTTTATATGTCTTTCTGAGCAGTAGGAGTTAAAACTAGCAGTTTAATGCAACACACACAATAATGCACCCAGTTCATTTAGCTGATAAGACTTACTTAAGGAATGCAAGATCTTTACTTAGCTTATTTTCCCGTTTAAAATGCCTCACCCCCTCTGTTCGTGTGCTTCCCACGGTGTAGTTCCCGTATTACCCAGTTTCCCTGAAGGCATCAATAGAGCATGGTGTGGAAAGAGCCAATCAGAAGCCAGGAAACATCAGCCAAGTCTATCAGCAGATGGGCGAAGGAGACAAAACTCCCAGGAAGCCCTGCTCTGCTCTCCGGCACCTCTGGTATCCTCAGACGGCTACAGTGAATCAGCAGTGCCGAGAAAAATCACACTTTCAACCGCAACATACTCCCAGAGCAGTCAAAGGAAGAACTACACAAGGTAAATGAATTATTGTTTTTAAAATATTATTATTTGTTGTGTTTTACTCCCCTCCCCTAACCCTCTCTGCGTCTTTCTGTCTCTCTGCAAAACATGTTTGTAAAACAAGTTGAACTGCTCTGTCAACCCACCGGAACACCATCAGATTACACAGAAGTGTGAGTAATCATCACTCAATGTCTTCTTGGACTTGTGATGTGGTTATATGCCCACATAGCCATTTCTGCCTGACAGTTTGTGAATGAATGAAAGAGTTGAATGAGTCCTTTATCTCTCTGGATCTATATGATCCAAATACCTTCACAATTAAATGTGAAGCTACAACTTTCTTATTTGTACATCACTGTCTGTTTGATTTTGTTTATTGTGCACTAGATTTGTGCCTGATATAGCTCCTCCCCCTCATTCATCCATCACCCCCTCTTTAAAAAAAACTTTTTTAATTGTGCGTCATCTGAATCAGTGTTATTGTTGATATTAAATAAAAACATCTGACAGGACAGTTTCACAAAGTGGATGATATATTGTACCTGGAAGAGCTTTGGATGAACCATGTTTTCCTGGTGACTCAGGGACACAAGGAAGATGAATAGTGAGACAGGACCGTCCCATTAATCCATTAAAGAATGGCTGCCAGGGCCGCAGTGTTTGATCCAGGCTTTCAGCTTAATGAAACACTGGAGGGACCAGATCCAGAGATGGTAATAAGTGAAAGCCTCAGTGTGTTCGAGCCTTAATAAGACACATTTCTCAATACTGACGCACATTTGATTTGAGGTAGAATCAATGATAATATCTGCCTCTGAGGGTGCACATGCAGCCGTTTTATCAAAAATGACGACAGGACACTTTTGCAATCAATTTGCCAAAAAAAAAAAAGAAAAGCCCAGACCGTTCCTGAACTCTAATAACCTTATTATAGCCGTTTGAGTCTGCCAGTAAAAACCTAAAGCGGTGTTTCTGCCAGATGTACAGTTATCAACGTGCTGATCAGACGAGGCAACAACAAGCTGCCACGTTTCAGTTTAATGTGAACGGGAAACATCCGTACAGTAACAAGACAGACGATCGCTTTTATCTATCCTTTATTATAGGTTTGGATTTGATATGAGAGTTGTCGTTGCTGTATTGGTGCTTCCTCGTTGGGAGCTTGCGGTCAAAGTGTAAAGGTCACGACTCCTTCCTTTAGCGATACAAATTTATGGATGCTATTACAAGTTATTGAATATATCCCTTCATATCATTCGCTCGGGTCACTTGTGTAGATGATTTCTTCATGCAGCTCCGACACTCTGCACACTGTCTGCGCTGCTCATTACCTCAGGAGTGTGCAGGTCAAACAAACCGAGGCTCATCGTGTTGGAGTTCGCTTCGGCGGCTTCACTGTCTGCATCTTGCTGCCTTCAGCAAGTCTAATAATGTGACCGTGTGCAAAAGGACAGAAGGCCTGAATCTGCACTTAGTGTGTCGTCTGATTGTCTGTGCAGTCTCTCATTATCATCATCACGTCTCTATATCTGCTCTGTATTCATCCGTCTCACTGCTCACCTGTGTATCTCCTCTTGGGACCAGTAAGCAGTCATGTCGGCCAAAGCCATCTCCGAGCAGACGGGAAAGGAGTTCCTCTACAAGCACATCTGCACGTCGGCTGCCGTCCAGAACAGATTCCGCTACGCCAACAGTCACGCCCGAGACCGACTTGGACCGACTGGCGCAGGATCACCCATGGCTGCTCACAGAGGTGAGGCGGAAGAAGTAGTTTTGACAGAAATGTACTCTGGAGGATGACGTAAGATTTTATATCATAAATGTAAAGTGTATATTAAATGCCTTCAGCACAGTCCTCCTGCAGCGTGTGTAAAGTGATCTCCTCTTTATGGGGGGGGTTACTTAGGCAGCAGCAGAGTGCTCTCTTGGTGCTTGTTAGCTGACGTCTCAGACAGCAGAGCGATCCAGCAGCTCTGTCACATCCCTGGTGTGACTGCAGAAGAGAGCGTAGCAGGAAAATGCTCTTTCGTTCTTAATTGGAAGACATTCTCAGTTGCTCTGTCAGGATTTGGGGAGGGGGAGGGTTTCTTTACATTACATTACAGAGCAGACGCTCTTATCCAGAGCGACTTGCACTGAACTAAGTACAGGGACAGTCCTCACACCACACATCTGGCGTTGTATTTAGAAGCCGTGCCACCAGACCATCACCATCCTCGACCACATAACCTCTCGCTGTTCCCCACAGAGACGCACTGACCGATAGACGGGCTGTAATGGGAGTTAATTGAATTGCGTCGTGACTCGTCTTGCAGGATCAGATGACGTTCTCCTCCCGCGTCTCCGTCCCGGCTGAAGGTTTTTTTTATCTGGAAGGTGGAGGAGGACGTGGAGGGCAGATCCATGGAGATATGTGCTGCGGAAGAATTTATTAGAAAATTGCATTAACTTTTACCCTCGGCCCTCTTCGTCTTCGCTCACTGGCGAGCGCCCAGATGCTAATGGGTCCACTGTCATGAGTCATCCTCTTTATCTGTCTTGCAAAGGGAGAGGCAGCGGGTCGGTGGGGGTTGGTGGGTGTAATTCCTCCACCTTAACTTTCAGGTGACTAATATTGTTTGGAAATTTAGGATTTGCTGATGAACGCAGATTTCTCCTGAACGATGACATCGCTGAAGAAGTAGATGTCTGCTGACACATGTTGGAAGATGAACAGAATTAAGTTGTGTGCTCCAGCTAACGACCATTCCCCCCCCCCCACAGAGACTGGTGGTGAAGCCGGACCAGCTGATCAAGAGGCGAGGGAAGCTCGGCCTGGTCGGCGTCAACCTGGACCTGAACGGCGTCAGAGAGTGGCTGAAGTCCCGCTTCATGAGAGAGACGATGGTACGTCATCCCCCCCCCCCCCCTCTCCACACCGCTCTGCAGAACACTCCTTCAATCAATATTACCCCTGAGCTCAGACCCTCCTCCTCCTGTTGCACTCTCCTTCAACCCCTTCCCCTCTTTGCACCGAAGCGTTTGTGTTTGTGTTGCCTGAACAGCTGCAGAAGGTTCAGTTTTAGTCCTCTGGGAGTAAATGAGTCCAGTCAGCTGAAGTGAACGTAGTCCATCTCTCCAGTCGGCATGAACCACGATACACAAGATCCATCACTGTGCAACAGACATGTTGCTTTATGAGGCAAGTCATGGAGAGACACGGACGCTTCATAAAGTGTCGCAGCACTGAGATTGCGTAGATGTATCTCTTCACAGATGAGACGACGCTGTCAGCGGCGGCTGGTGGCAGTAAATCAGAATAAATGAAGCCACAGCTGTGAAGCGGGCAGAGCTTCAGCTCGTACCTTTTCTTTTATTGTCTTTTTAAAGAGCATAGATATAGAAAATAGAGTTTTTACACAGATGAATGATCTTTTTCTAACTGCTTCTTGTTGTTTTGATAAGCTGGCCTTCAGGGTACTTCTGTCAGATTAGCTGAGAATGACTTATAAATATTTAACTTTAATACATGAGTATTCCATATATTGTGTAATCAGGTTACAGCAAGTGGATAAATACAGAATTTGCATTTACAAACATGAATGTCTTTCTTTCTTTCTTTCTTTCCCTCCATCAGTTATCTGAATTAGCCTGATCCCCTCGTGGGTTCAGCTTTCTTTTCCCTTTTCTGCCCGTCATCAACATCCGTTTATATTTACAAACGTCAAAATGGCAACTCCCTCCCCGCCCCTGTTTCATTGTGATGTCCTGCTCGCTCCGGCTGGCTGCTCTCCGCTGGTCCCCGCTTTCTTTATGCCTGTTGGCCTTTAACAGAGGAACGATGACAGCCTCTCAAAGGACATGACAGGTTCTGTCTCCTCCTTCTCAACCTGTCCCCCTCGTCTCTTTTGAAACTGACTTACTTTTATCATTTGTGATTTAATATTCCTTTTATCCCTTCCTCCCATGAAATGAAGCGTCGGGACGGATTCATTAATTAATATGGAAACATCCACAATCTGATGATTAGTGAGATGCTGTTCATGCTCATCTTCTGTCAGCATTTCATCTCCTCAAGATAATTGTGTTGTTGATGATCCTCAGGTGGGAAAAGCCAAAGGCGTTCTCAAGAACTTCCTCATCGAGCCCTTTGTGGCCCATAAGCAGGTAAAGCACTGATGACACGTCATGTGACTCTCACACCCGATGTAAGGTAACTGAGGTCTGTGTCCATTGTGCAGGAGGAGGAATTCTACGTGTGCGTCTACGCCAGCCGGGAGGGCGACTACGTGCTGTTTCACCACGAGGGAGGGGTGGATGTGGGAGACGTGGACGCCAAGGCGAAGAAGCTGCTGATTGGGGTGGATGAAAAGATCAGTGAAGACTGTGTGAAGAAGGAGCTGCTGACTCACGTCCCCAACGACAAGCAAGTGTGAGTGACATGGAAACACACGGGGAGAGGAGAGGACGTGTAGAATCTGATGCACAACAATACAAATCATTATTAAATGTAGATTTTATCGCATATTTGGCTTTCAAACGGATTTTCAAACGACAAAAGGTATTTTGTTTTGTTTTGAAGCTTTAACTCTGTGCCGTGAAAACAAAACGAATCTTAAAGGTTCAGATGTAATTAATGAACAAACCAAATAACACACACACATTTTCCATTATAGAACGAAACCAACCGAGGAAAACAAAAGCGTCCCTCGTAAGAGAAAGCACTTTGATATTGGCTGTAAATGTGGGGGGGGGGGGGGGGAGATGGATGGGAGGTTTCCATTAGACAAATGACAAACTCTCCTCTGCGTCGCCTTTCTTCGATCAGCCTCCACCCCCAGCTCCTTTTTTTTTTACACTACAGCCACATTCAGAGCACGTCCTTTTATTTTGATGGGTACGATACCCCCCCCACCCCCACCCCACCCCACCCCACCCCCCATCCATCTCTCCAGTTCTGGCCAGACTCACTGTCTTGGCTGACATTGAAGGAGCTGCCCTAGAAATCACTCTGCCAACCCCGGCTCACCCCCCCTCCTCCTCCTCCTCCCCTCCTCCTCCTCCTCCTCCTCCTCCTCCTCCTCCTCCTCCTCCTCCTCACACTCTCTGGATTAAAATCAGAAGTGGCACTTGGCCAGTTTTCTGCCCTCCGTTCAGAGACGCTGAGTCACTCAGGGGTTCAGTCACAGTTTCCCCCACAGGCCAGTTGGACACAACAACAGGCTGACGTGGTTACAAAGGCTCCGAGCTGCCTGCAAATTGACAGGCAGGAGAGCAATATACTGCCTCCCCCCCCGCCAGCAGCAACCCCCCCACTCCTCACTGCTCTGTTTTGACATGTGAAGGAGGAAGTAAATTAGATTTGTCCTTCTCTGCAGCGAGGCCAATTTACAGGTGGACTGTTTCCTGTCCAGCTCAGCCTTAACGAGCCGTCAACGATATCGCCTGCAGTCTGTCATATTATAATAAATCTAATGTAATCACACGAGTGTATAATGTCCGTGTCAGGCAAAGGAAGTGCAGCGACATTTTATTGCATAGCCAAAGCAAACTGTAAAATAACAGTGAGCGTGTCTTTAGAGTTTCCCTGCTGTGTGTGTGTGTGTGTGTGTGTGTGTGTGTGTGTGTTCAGTTAACGACGTCAAGTAACAGTGAGCCGTCACAGAAAGGGTGTGTGATGTGTTGCCCGTTGTGTTTGTGCAGAGTCCTGTCCAGCTTCATCGTTGGGCTCTTCAACCTGTACGAGGATCTGTTCTTCACGTACCTGGAGATCAATCCGCTCGGTGGGTTGTTTTGTTTGTTTTCTCTAAATGCGTTGATGTGCTGCGTCTGAACAAACCATCCCGATGGCGTATACACTTTCTTCCACCGCAGATCCATAAATATGTTATCAGATTCTGGAATTGAAAAAGGGGGACATCAAAAGGAAATTGGAGATGAAAACATTATCATCTTGAAGCCAAGAGGCACAAGTTTATTCTGCCACATTTGTAACACTGAAGCAGGAAATGATTAAATAATGCATGCACTTCCTGTTTGATGAAGGCAGCGTGCATTTATAATAGAGTAATTGGGCACCAGTGCCTTCTGGCAGCTGTTCCTGTGGATGTAGCGCTCCCTGCTTTGATTTCACACCACCTCCTCCCCATCTTCACTTTCCTTTTCCAACGCCTGCAGGGAGAGCAGGAAGCTCGTGGTCACCTGTGCCCTGAACACGGTGCTAACATAAGGAAACTCGGCGGGGGAGTGTAGATCTCAACACTTTGTGTTGTTTCTCTTCTCTCAGTGGTCACAAAAGATGGAGTTTACGTGCTGGACATGGCAGCGAAGATCGACGCCACAGCTGACTATCTCTGCAAGGCCAAGTGGGGCGATGTGGAGTTCCCTCCACCCTTCGGCAGGGAGGCCTACCCCGAGGTGAGGAAGCCCTGGAGAGATAACGACGCATCACATCACAATCTGTCAATGAATCGCACTTCGTGTGTCTAATACTTTTCATACAGGTGCACTTCAGTGCGTCACAGATTACTGACGAGTGTGTGGAAAACAGAAAGGACGCTTCTAACACAATAAAACATTTAATAAATGGAATTAGAAGCTAGTAATAACAGAAGAATCTGTGAAATAAAATGATATAGAACACCATTTTACTTAATCAAAGGCATCATAGAGCTGGTGTTGTTCTCCAGAGGGGGGGGGGGGGGGGGGGGGGGGTCTTTACTGGGGCTGTTGAGTAGGATGTAAATTGAGAAGGTAACTCAAGAGTCCTGAGTAGATAACTAGGATTTTATTGTTTACAATAAATGAATTGGCTAAACTGTGTCTAGACGTGACGTAGTGCCCTTCCATAAGATGCATCGCATCATTTAAAATGTGTCGGCCTGAAGAAGGGGGGGGGGAAACACGCCACATCTGCCGCCACATGTGGAATTAATGAGGAAGCGCAGTACGAACACGCAGCTGTTCATCAGCCTTTATGACTTCTACAGACACATGGAGACGGGAAGGACTCTTGGAGTAAAGGTCGTGTGTGTGTGTGTGTGTGTGTGTGTAAAGACTCAATATGCTGACGTCATGTTTTAACACTAATGAGACGCTTTGTTAGAAAAGATCTTGAGTTTGTTTGATTTCTTATTTCTTTGCTTTTGAGAAACTATGCTTCTAGTAACAAACAGCTGCATCATGAAGCCGCTCTAACATCTTCTCAGAACCCTGTAATGTAGATCAGCTACATGACAGGGCTCAGGAATATGCATACGGAAATGTTTTTGCATGTGGGAGCTCCTCCGAGACAGACTGTGTGTACCAGACGCACTCGTCTAATTGGGCTGCTGTGAGTCTGGAGTGGAGATGTGGGACAGCGGGTGCCTTTTTTTGATTTGGAGCTTTTTCTTGCTCTCAGCCACCAGCTGTGGCGCCGACTGGCACAAACAACCAGCGACTCACAACACATCCACTCTCACTCTTAATGTCTTACAATATGTTTAAATAACAGCTCCTTTTTAAAATCAATGCAGGAAATTAATTGTGGTCAAATGCAGAGGCGCTTGTGCAAGACACACACACACACACACACACATGTAACCTGTCTGTAACCACGCCTTCGTTGACCACTTGAACTTCTGCAGGAGGCCTACATTGCCGACCTTGATGCAAAGAGTGGCGCGAGCCTCAAACTGACCCTCCTCAACCCCCGAGGCAGGATCTGGACCATGGTCGCAGGAGGAGGCGCCTCAGTGGTTTACAGGTACCCAGTCACAGCGCCGGACTACATCAATCAGAGCCTGAATAAATAAGACGCCAGGCGCCGTGTAACTGAATTAACCCACTTTGATGTTGTCCTCTGGCTGCTTAATTTGCCCCCCCGACTTTATCCTCATTACATCGATTACACTCCGCATTATTGATTCTGTCGTTGGGCAGTAGTGAGACGGATGGTGCAGCCGCTCACGCTCGGCCCGTGCAGCTGCCTGCTAAAATTGGATTCTTAGACGTTGACATTTTGTTGAGAGTCTGGAGGAATGAGCGGCGTCTCCCTCACTCCACCGTCTGTCGGAGGTGTGAAGCGTGACATGCAGGCACCTCAGCCATGACTAATTATTCCCTCTGTGCACCGATGTCTGTTTACAGTTCTGTATTCATGAACAGCAGATGAACTAAAAGTACATTTAGTGTTTTTAAGTGCATTCATTCTCAAGTTAAGTTGCTGATCAGTACAAAACTCTTCCAGTGACACGATCTGTGACTTGGGCGGCGTCAACGAGCTGGCTAATTATGGAGAGTATTCAGGAGCACCAAGCGAACAGCAGACCTATGACTACGCCAAGACGATCCTGTCTCTGATGACCAGAGAGAAGCACCCTGACGGTACGAGAACAGCTGTCTGTGTTCACCCAAAGGGGCCTTTTCACCCTTAACATTGTGTTTCTATTACGTTTTCTAGGAAAGGTTTTGATCATCGGGGGAAGCATTGCAAACTTCACAAATGTTGCAGCAACATTTAAGGTACGGTGTCACATGCTGTTTGATCACGTAGTGGCCTAGTGTTACTTAAATGTCACGTTATTTACTAAGCAGATCCCTGTCTTTGTTAGGGGATTGTTCGAGCCATCAGAGACTTTCAGGTGCCTCTGAAGGAGCATGAGGTCACCATCTTTGTCCGCCGTGGAGGCCCCAACTACCAGGAAGGTCTACGAGTGATGGGAGAAGTTGGTATGTTGTACATTCTTACTTGACACTTCTTGAGGGCTTTGTTATATGTAACCACCTAGTGATTTTCATACTTCATTTTCCTCAGGCAAGACAACTGGGATCCCCATCCATGTCTTTGGCACAGAGACTCACATGACGGCCATTGTTGGCATGGCACTGGGCCACAGGCCAATCCCCAACCAGCCTCCTGCTGCTGCCCACACCGCCAACTTCCTCCTCAACTCCAGCGGCAGCACATCGGTATGACGCATATTGACTCCAAGGAGACAAATAGTCTGTCGCGATGTCGTGTCTGCTCGCTGTGCAGAGGATTCACACCGTCGACTCCTCCAGTAGCGTGGTGCAGATTAGTGGCAGAGCGAGCAGAATACTTGCAATGCCACAGCCTGTGTTTCAGGTTGTGTCTTGCCCTTTCAGTGAACCAGATTATCAGAAGCCCAATGGCTCTTTTGTATAAAAGCATTGCAGAGCTTTGTGGACGGCTCTCACTCGAGTGAGACTGCAGTCAGTAACGCACTGCGACCGCCCCCAGGCTTCCATTAAGATTGTGCAGTGTGTGTGTGTGTGTGTGAGTGTGTGTATGCATGCATTTGCTTCACATGTATCAGTATTACACTATATAATAATCAGAAATACTTGTGTATATCTATATAGATGTATGTAACAACAGTGTACATAGTAATAATGCTGAAAATGAAATCTATGATTAAGTGTATTTTAAAATGCAAGAATAGTATAAATAGGAATATTAATTGAAATGTACTGTATACTCTAAACACAGTATTAATACTATAGTAATATATATAATATTTTAATACAGCGTAGCACAGATAAAGTAAGAGTGCTACAAAATGAAAGTCAGAAACAAAAAGCAAGCGTTTTTTATTTAATTATATATAAATATGTTATATATGATATGACCACTTTCTCTAAAAGCTTTGTGTTTTAGAATTGAATGAAAGCATCTGTCACAAATGTAGCCGATGGCTTTAACTCAGACTCTCTGTGTAACTTGTGTGTCTAATGAAACGACCTGCAGGTTTGAGGATACTCAAATCAAGCTCCTGTAATACAAAGAACAGCAGATCAGTTCTCAACACAACTGTCCTCATGAGCAAACACGCATTTGAAAATGTGCATAACAGAATAAATAATTAATAAATCCTTTTTATTTATTCTTTTTTTGTCATTTCCAGACTCCAGTCTCCAGCAGAACTGCTTCTTTCTCTGACAACAGAGCCAAAGTTGAGGCTTCACCAGCCAAGAAGGACAAAGCTGGAGCTCCCATCGGTGAGAACACACACACGCACACACACGCACACACGCACACACACACAGGGAAATCTTTGCACTGTGAATGCTGAGGCTTTGGAGAGCAGTAGTGCTTGTGATGCATGGTACAGTTCAGGTATTATAGCGCCCCCTTTGGACAGCAAGAGGACTCTGCAATCCAAACTCACTCACTTCCAGTACGTCATAAAGATCAACATGTCTGCCATACATCAGCAGCAACTGAACGGCCTCTGCTGGGCATGTTGCTGATCCTCTGACGTCTGTTCATCCCCATGTAGGGGGTTTTATTACTTTTCTTTTTTAACTTCTTTCAGTGTCCGTTCTGTTCACGTGCACCTGTCACTCTTTGGCCATGTGAAATATTGATGTACTACTCTTAACACAAATATCTTATATCTTCTATATGCATGCACAGGAAGTGGACAAATAAATAGTGTATACAAGTGTGTGTGTATGACGATTTGAACAGTACCAGCTTTCCTTTCCCCCGTAGCAAAGGCAACTACCCTCTTCAGCAAACACACCAAGTCCATAGTGTGGGGTATGCAGACCCGGGCGGTGCAGGGCATGCTGGACTTTGACTACGTCTGCTCCAGAGAAGAGCCATCTGTCGCTGCCATGGTCTACCCGTTCACGTGAGTGTGCTCCGTCGTTTAGTTTACTGTTCAATGTGTTCTGCCGTCAGTTATAATTGCTCTTAATTCATAATAATTAAAGTATTAAAGATCTCTTGAGTAAACTTTGTCCTTTGTCCCTGTGTGACAAATGCTTTTGTGCACGGCTGCCTTACAGTGGAGACCACAAACAGAAGTACTACTGGGGCCATAAAGAGATCCTCCTCCCGGTCTACAAGAACATGAGCGACGCCATGAAGAAGCACCCAGATGTGGACGTGCTCATCAACTTTGCGTCTTTGCGTTCGGCCTTCGATAGCACCGTGGAGACCATGCAGTACCCACAGGTGACTGCTCCATCACCCTGCACCATCTGCGAGGTACTTAACGGCCGAAAAAAGTCAAACTTCTCTTCATTTGCTTATTTGCTTTTTCAGATTCACACCATTGCCATCATCGCTGAGGGAATCCCTGAAGCCCACACCAGGAAGATCATCAAGGCTGCAGATAAGAAGGGCATTACGATCATTGGACCGGCGACCGTTAGTTTTGCTTCTCTTCTCATTAGATTTATTACAATTTCACTCTTTTATTATCTGAGCAAACCAGCAGATCTGTGTGTGTGTGTGTGTGTGTGTCCGTGTGTTTTCCAAGGTGGGAGGAATCAAGCCAGGCTGTTTCAAGATCGGCAACACCGGAGGAATGCTGGATAACATCCTCGCCTCCAAGCTCTATCGCCCAGGCAGTGTGGCCTACGTGTCCCGCTCAGGCGGCATGTCCAATGAACTCAACAACATAATCTCGCGCACCACTGACGGTGTTTTCGAAGGTGTGGCCATCGGTGGGGACAGGTACGCAGCTATCTCTTTATCGCGGTATGGAAGCATGTGAGTTTGAATTGGTCTTACATTTCTTTGAGTTGTTCTGCAGATACCCCGGCTCGGTGTTTACTGATCACGTGCTGCGCTACCAAGACACTCCTGGAGTCAAGATGATTGTTGTGCTGGGGGAGGTGAGGACGACATGGACACATCGGTGCCTGCAGCTGTTCAACAGATGGGGGATTTCGCTTCATCCTGAATGTTTCTCTGCTTTGTACAGATTGGAGGCACAGAGGAGTACATGATCTGCCAGGCCATGAAGCAGGGCAGGATCACAAAGCCTATGGTGTGCTGGTGTATCGGCACCTGTGCTACCATGTTCTCCTCCGAGGTTAGAGGCGTAGAGTCTGGTGCATTTCAGTGCACAATGAGAGATTTAAGGAATCACTGGCTAATTGAATGATGTTTCTGACTCGTGATGCACCTCCCCCCCCCCCCCCTCAGGTTCAGTTCGGCCATGCAGGAGCCTGTGCCAACCAGGCCTCTGAGACCGCAGTAGCTAAGAACAAGGCTCTGAAGGAGGCAGGAGCCTTCGTCCCCAAGAGCTTTGATGAGCTGGGAGAGATCATCATGTCAGTGCACATTTCCACATTCATCCCTTCAGTTCGTCGTGCTCGTATAAATATTCCGTTTGACAAACGTGTTGGTATTATTTTATAAGGAGTCTCGAGTCTTCTGTGTTTCTTTCATCCGTGCAGTTCTGTTTACGATGATCTTGTTGCCAGAGGAGTTATCCAGCCAGCCGAAGAGATGCCTCCTCCCACTGTGCCGATGGATTACTCCTGGGCCCGAGTGAGTCCGCCTCTGAACACACACACACACACACACACACACACACTCTCTGTCGGCAGGATTACAGAAAAACTATTGACCTGAATTTAATTAAAGAGCCGATGAGGAACTCATTACATTTTGGAGCGGATCCGAATCACGGGGCAGATGCACTAATTATGTTTGATTTTCGTTAACTTTGAGAGAAAGGGGGTTTGTGCTTCCTTCATGTGGTTTTGGAATAATCTGAAAAATGAGTTCTCAACTGGGAAAACAACTGACGTGGTTAAAACGCTCTGAGCAGTGTTACATACATACATCGACTACATCTTCATGTTGTTTCCATATTACGACTTAAAGCTCATGAACGCACCAGAGTCTGAAGAACGACTTTTCCAACCCGGGGAATGGGAACGTCTGAGGAGCACGTGAATGCACCATCGGCCTTGGCGGAGGCGCCATCCTAATGCCAAGTTGTAGTTTTTAAAAATGAGACGGATGGCTCACAGCAAAATGTATGAAGTGAATCTTGTTTCTTGCCCTGCAGGAGCTGGGTCTGATCCGTAAACCTGCTTCCTTCATGACCAGTATCTGTGACGAGCGGGGTCAGGAGCTCATCTACGCAGGCATGCCCATCACTGAGGTCTTCAAGTCAGAAATAGGCCTCGGAGGAACTCTGGGGCTTCTCTGGTTCCAGAGGAGGTCAGCCTCTTTGCCCAGGGAGTTGTGTTTAAACAAACTGTTGAGAAATCCTCGAACCACATGACCATTGTTGTGTCTCCCCTTGGCGTGCAGGTTGCCGAGGTATGCCTGTCAGTTCATTGAGATGTGCCTGATGGTGACTGCGGATCACGGCCCAGCGGTCTCCGGTGCACACAACACAATAGTGTGTGCTCGAGCCGGCAAAGATCTCATCTCCTGCCTCACCTCCGGCCTGCTCACCATCGTAAGACACTTCAGACTCTGATTCTTACAGCTCCTCTGTAGCATTTACTTGATTTACTGACCACCACGAGCATTTCTTTGATCCTCTCTGTCACCTTTCAGGGTGACCGCTTTGGAGGTGCTCTGGATGCTGCAGCAAAGCAGTTCAGCAAGGCCTTTGACAGCGGCATGCTGCCCATGGAGTTTGTGAACAAGATGAAGAAGGATGGCAAGCTGATCATGGGCATTGGACACCGAGTTAAGTCGGTGAGTAGCCTGGCTCTTTAGCACGATGATCGCAAATACTCCATAATAAGAACATAGGGAGCAGACGGTGCCAATATTGTTTTGGGTGCGCTTCCTCAGATTAACAACCCCGACATGAGAGTGCAGATCCTGAAGGACTTTGTGAAGCAGCACTTCCCCTCCACCCAGCTGCTGGACTACGCTCTAGATGTGGAGAAGATCACCACGTCCAAAGTAACATTCATCACCTCATCCTGCCCATCCTGAATGCCTTTACTAAATAGCAACACGGTCCATTTATTTTTTTTAATGACACGATCCTCTCCCCCGCTGTGTTGTGTCAGAAACCCAACTTGATCCTGAACGTGGACGGCTTCATTGGTGTGGCCTTTGTGGACTTGCTCAGGACTTGTGGTGGCTTTACAAGGTGAGACAGTTTACAGTTTACACCTCTTCTATACTGTAGTTAAGACAAAATAGAGAAACCAGTGAAGTTTGCATATTAAAGACCTCCAGCAGGAGAATAGAGATCCAAAAGCGTTTGACAAACAAGGTCCTTGTTGTCACGCTTCTACTTCATCCATCATGTCATCCATCATGTCCACCACAGGGATGAAGCCGACGAGTTTGTGGAGATTGGAGCTCTGAACGGCATCTTTGTCCTGGGGCGTAGCATGGGATTTATCGGTGAGTCGTTTTCCGCGTGCAGCCGCACCGCTTCGGCGAAGTATGCAAGATGGCAAACACTTCTACCTCGTATGACCATTAACCCTTCCTCTTCGGTTTCTTCCTCAGGACACTATCTGGACCAGAAGAGGCTGAAGCAGGGTCTGTATCGCCACCCTTGGGATGACATCTCCTATGTGCTCCCAGAACACATGTCCATGTAGAGGGACACAACCAGAGAGCGTCAGACTTCTGTGCCCAAATCCCCTCGCCCAGCCCACACTGTGATCTGTCACCCCGAAGCAGCGGCGTCATATAGGGAAGATGTTACTGTCGATATATAGCTTTTAAATTGCAAATGTTAAAAACAAGAGTACGTTTTTAGTTTTGGAAACCTGTCAGTGCTGCAGTTCTGTGAGTGTTAGTAAAAACCTGATGAACTGTGAAGCTCCAGTAAAACAAAGTCAGAGTCTGACTGAGGAGATTTGAAGATAAATCAGACGCACAGGGAAGAGGGGTAAAGTGGGTTATTCAACGACGGACCACCACCCCCACTCCCGAGGCTAGTGAAGTACTTATTTACCCCAGATATATATATATATATATATCATTGTCGTATTTACCTAGCATGTCTCACAGATTGTTGTGTCTCTGTGCTGCTCTCTTCATCGTGCCACTTGAGAATCATGAGCTTGCTACAAGGGGGGTGAACAAGTAGTGCAATAATACGAGAACATACTGTAGATCAGAGCTTTATTTATGTATAGATGTGTTGATGGTGACAATTAAATGGTACACCAATGTTATAGTTTACGTCTTTGACACGGTGGCAAAAATGAAACCTCAGTCTGCGTTCAAAAGGGATCATTGTATGAGTCATTCCTGGCAGGTGTTGACATATCCTCTCTCAGCTGGTGGAGTATTTTCTAAAAGGGATTAAATGGAAGTTGAGTGTTTAGTCATAAGAAGAACAAGTCTTTCTTTCCCCAGTTATTTAAGTGGATTATGACGTGTTTGCCATAAGCTCAGGATACGGTTATGATACCATCTTCTGTGGGAGATTAGCTAGGAAAAGATTTTCAGTCTTAATATTGTTAACATTGATGCACTCGTCTCATCTCATTACAATTATTAGAATATGTCTGTGTCAGCACTTATAAGACAGCAGCTACTTTCAGCAGTTGAATGCCATCATATATTTTAGGTCTTTACATATTTTTTTATACGATTAATATATTAGGTCTAAATATATTTTTTAATGAATGTTTAATTTCTCTGTTAGAGTAAGATTTTAAATGTCATTACATGCCTAATATTGACCACGTTGCTCCATATTTTACTAACTTTATTTTAACAATTAATATGACAACGAGTCTCACCTTTGGTACATTTGGACAAAACTTAAAAATTAAAACATTCTCCTACAATTTTCAAGGTCCGAAAGAAATGGCAGCCATCACCAGTGGCATCTATTAAGTGAATGTTACAAAACTGTAGGCACATTCTTCGGAAACCTTACCAGTGTTGTCGCAATGTTTATGTTTATAACCGTCTCGATGTGAACTGAATGTGCCTCTGTACTGATTTGATGTTAGTTGACAACTGTGTAATTGAGTAAAAATAAAATGTAATTAGTGTAATGTAATAATACAATGTGTGTGTGTGTGTGTGTGTGTGTGCTCAGCGTTATCTTTTAAATATATTGTAACTTCTGCTCCGATTAAATTGTAAAGTGAGCTCGTGTTTCAGGGTTAAAGACTTTGACATTACTCTGCACACCCCTTATCTCTTTGGAGTCGAGGTGTTTTAAAGGTAAATGCCAACATGCACTCTTTATAAAGTGTTTATTCTGTAGAAACTATGCAGCCGATAAAATGTCTCTTGACATTTTAACCTATGAAACACAGATGTAACTATGATGTTTGCATTCCATGTAGGTGTGTTAATGCTAGTGTGCATCTGGCTCAATTATCTAATTACAGTTATTATGAATTACGCCAAGTCAAATGTGTGCCATGACTTGCCTGCTTTTCCTGTCTCAATTACAATATTTAAATGAGAGTAAAATGGTCTGATTTAGGTTATTATTTCAAGACACAAGGCATTACAACACAGAACATATGTAGACGTGATGTAAACACTGTAATTGTATATATTCTAAGATTTATGAGGCTTTGCATTTATTGCAATCTTGAGTGGTTCGACCTTCCCTGAGCCTGCAAAGCAAATTACATACGTGTCAGTGCAAGTTTTTCACCATGTGCAAAGCAAAGCTCAGTTTAGCAGCGGGAACTGCCGCTGACGTCAACGACGCGGTTACGCCTTTCCCCCACTGCGCATGTCAGGATTCGTTCTGTGTTTACTAAGCTGAAGTTGGTTCCTTGTTCGTCGTTTCCCAACGCTTTAATCACTTTGACATAAGAAAGGTAACGTTACGTTTTTTGCTTTTTTTACTTGTCTATGAATGGTAAAGCCTATGTAAAATGTCATTGTGCATAGTTATTATTATTATTTTTATAATTAAGTACATTTAGCTATTTATGTGCAGCACACTAATTGTTGTGTGTTATATCCATCGGTAGTTTGACATGAAAACTAACCTTTTATTCGATTTCAAACTAAACTATTACCACCATAATATTGAATTTAAATATATTTAACGTTTAATTTGAATGACTTTCAAATTAAACCCATGTTCTCCTTTAAGTCGCGGGGCTACCAATACGAAACGCGCTTCACTGTCGTTCTCTGTTTTGACTCCATGTATGTGTGGCTGCGTATGTCGCCTGCTTTCCTTTACTAGTTTGCTTCATTTCCCCCCCCACACACACACACACACACACTGCTCACCTCCAGCGCCGGCAGCAGAATGGCAGCGGCGGCCCCGAACCCGGAGGACACCGCCAGGAGCAGCAGTAGCAGCGGCACCAGCACACCCAGCGCCCTCGCCGGAGACGGGGACGCCGAGGAGTCCGAGGACTTCACGTCCGCCTCCCACTGCTCGGAGCTGTCTCGGCGGCAGAACGAGCAGAGGAAGCAGGGCTTGTTCTGCGACGTGACGCTGGCCTTCAGCAGCGGGGCGGCTAGCGGGAGCGTGCAGAGCTGCGAGTATTCAGCCCACAGGTCCGTCCTGGCTGCGGCCACCGATTATTTCACCCCGCTTCTCGGAGGACAGTTCTCCGAGTCCTTGTCCGGACGGGTTGAGATGAAGGAATGGAGCTCAGAACTGGGTCCGGACCCAGATACGGTTCAGAGTGTCATCCAGTATATGTACACTGGAGAAATACGCGTTAGCACCTGCAATGTGCATGAAGTACTGGAGCTAGCTGACAGGTACGATCAGTTTACACACTGTTTGTGTGTGTGTGTGTGTGTGTGTGTGTGTGTCAAGTTAATTTGCAGAGCACATTTAAAAACAAACGATGAGCAGAGTGCTTTACAAAGAGTAAAAAGCCCAGACACTACACAAATACTTCAATTCAAAGCCAGAGTGTTGTCAGGTAGCTTCTTCATGATAGGTAAGAGGCTAAGAGATTGGTCTTTAAATGGGTTTACAATGTGTCAATGATGGGGGGGGGTGGGGGATAGATAAAGCATGAGGCCATCTTTGGCTGCTCTGTTGTCTAAAAGTATTGTTATGTTGTGCTTTGCTTGCAGAAAACGAGACTGGCCAGTCGAAACAGAGTAGTATTATCTAGTCACAGGAACTGCTCGGTCTGTTTGACATCCTGTATTCTCTCTGTTGGCTCTTCGTTAGGTTCCTCCTGCTGCAGCTGAAGGATTTCTGCGGCGAGTTCCTGAAGAAGAAGCTGAGCTTGACCAACTGTGTGGCGGTGCACAGTCTAGCCCACATGTACACCTTGGACCAGCTGGCTCTACGGGCTGCAGACATGATCCGTCGCAACTTCCACAAGGTCATCCAGGACGACGAGTTCTACACGCTGCCCTTTCACCTGGTCCGTGACTGGCTGTCGGATGCAGAGATCACAGTGGACTCTGAGGAGGTGCTATTTGAAGCTGTGGTCAAGTGGGTGCAGAAGAACCCAGAGGAGCGAAGCCGCTACTTTGAGGAGCTGTTCCGTCTCCTGAGGCTGCCACAGATCAAGCCCACCTACCTGACCAGGGTGGTGAAGACTGAGCAGCTGGTGGCCTTAAATGAAGCCTGCCTCCGGCTGGTGTCGGAGGCGGTGGAGGGCCACGCTATACGCTTCGAGAACCTCAAGTCAACTGACATGGAGTTCTGGTCTTCCCACATGGCTTCCTTTCAGCCTCGCTTCGGCCAGAACATGGACGTTATCATGGTGGTAGGAGGCGTGTCAGAGGGGGGGGACTACCTGAGTGAGTGTGTGGGCTACTTCATTTACGAGGACCGTTGGGTCAACCTGCCGCACATTCACAACCACCTGGATGGCCACGCTATCGCTGCCACAGAGTCCCACGTCTACGTAGCCGGATCTATGGAACCAGGCTTTGCTAAGACGGTGGAACGTTACAATCCTAATCGCAACACCTGGGAGCAGGTGAGCAACCTGACCACACGCAAACACTCCTTTGGCCTCACCTGTATAAAGGATATACTGTACAGCATCGGTGGCCATGGAAACTTCAGTCCGGGTTTCAAAGACGTCAGTATATACGAGCCTGAGCAGGACAAGTGGCACAATCTGGAATCTGCCCCCAAAATCCTGCGGGACGTGAAGGCAGTGAGCGTGGAGGACCGCTATGTGTACGTCATGGCACGCACACCTGTCGATACAGATAATGAGGATGGACTGAAGACGGTGACCACGCGCTATGACACAGAGAGCCGCCAGTGGCAAGACGTTGAATCCTTGCCGCTTATTGACAACTATTGCATCTTCCAGATGGCTGTGGCTTCCACTAACTTCTACCACACGGCCTCCTGCTGCCCCAAGAGCTACACAGTGCGGGATGAGGTTGCCAAGCAAAAGATCAGTGTGCGGATCTCTGATGAGATCCTGGAGAGCCTGCCACCAGAGGTGACCAGCATCGAGGGAGCTGCCATCTGCCACTTCGACGAGGACGTCTTCATCATCGGAGGCTGGAAGAACAGTGATGATGTGGACAAGCAGTACCGCAAGGAGGCTTACCGCTACTGTGCTGAGAGGAAACGCTGGATGCTGCTGCCGCCCATGCCTCAGCCTCGCTGCCGAGCCACCGCCTGCCATGTCCGCATCCCCTACCGCTTCCTGTACGGCTGCCAGCGCTACCCCATGCCCCAGAACCTGGCCCGCCAGCGAGATCGCATGCAGCAGATGCAGCAGCTTCACCGACGCACGCTCACCTTACGCCGGCAGCTCCAGTCGCAGATAGAGTGCTGAGCAACTCGGCGTCTGCTTAAATCCAAGAACTACTTTGTCCGAGAATACACTGCGAACATCATTTCAATTGTAGCCATCTTCATCGACCCATACTCGTACAAAACGTCCTGCAGCGGGTCTTGTGTTGCGATCATACTGGATTACATTAAACTGAACTCTGTGCCATCGGCTCCCCTGCTGTGTTGTGTTACTGGCTGATGTGTGGAAAGCCACGAGATGTTTGGACAGGTGTCTGTGAAGAAGGATACGAGGAATGTAAACATGTGAATAAGAGTGTTATATACTAAAGCAGCCAACAACTGAATATCCTTTTGTCAATCATGTTGGTATAGATGCTGTTTATCTGTTTGTACATAAATAGGATAAAGCTGTATATGTAAACATTTATATGGATATTTTACATTCCTTTTATTGTATGCCTGTACTAGGGAGGCGTTGTGACATTACCAATAACTGCATTCCTACATTCAATCCAACTCGCTTAATGAAGTCTCATTCCATTTTAACACTGTGACAATCTCCTCATGCAAGTAGAACATCGGTCCAAATGTCTTAACTTGTGTATCAGAATTAGTATTGCTCCGCTTGTTACTGTGCAGCCTCCACAACTAAATGTGAATTCATTCAGAGAGGCTGTTAAGATCCCGTAGACTAGTTTACTTTAGATCCCTTCAACAGTTGTTCTGAGCATATTTAATCATTTAATTTTTGTTGCTCCATTCCTAACATTTAAAAACTAGTGGTTTTGCTCCAGGTGTCTGACGAGGGGAACTCACGAGAGAACTGTGATGTTGAGAAGATGTACTAAAATGATTCCTTTGAATTATCTTAACATTTAAACATTATATTCGGCCACTGCATTAAGCGTCAATCGCTGGCAATGGCTCAATCATTCCTTTCTTTTGCACTTTGGCCGTCTGTTGCTCAGTGTATTCCCATTCACTAAAGAACAATACATTGAAAATGTATATATGTGCAAGTGCGGGAGTATGATTTGTGTTTGCAGAGCTTCTCTACAACTGCACTTTTGACATCTAACTGTTTTAAGTCTTACAGAAGTATAGGGATTTAATTTGTCACTGCACTTTGACTTTACTTATTTAATTTGTTTAATATCAGACAAGGTGATTGTATTTTGGAAATGCTTTGTTTTAGCCGGCAAAGACAGTCAGTTTTGATCTTCTTTGAAAAAAACATGTTATTGTTATTTTTTGCCAACATTAAATGTCTTGTTGAACCTTTATTGTTATTGTACTTCCCCCTCAGCTGGGTGTATATTAGAGATCTGCTGTTTGTTCTGTGGTCTCCTCTCACCCTGCGGAGACATTTAGACATGAGATGAAAAGGAATCAGACTTATAGGCAAAACAAACAGGATTGTTATATAAATGTGTTGTGACTGACATTCAGAAATTCCCGCTGTCCTCGCAGCGCCTATTACAGCATAAAGGTTACAGAGTGCAGAAATGATATTCATTTCCACTTTGTGACCAACATAAATGGCACTGCAAATATTAAGTGGAATATGCTATGTCATTTTCTTTGCATGTGATGGTCTGACCTTGTGTGCTTATGTTGGATGTAAGAAATGCTAATGTCATCCCTTGCAATTAAAATTGTTTTGTAAGACAAACGGTTGCACACATGGTGTGTTATTGCTTTGTTGGAACTGTAGAACCAAGCAGGGTGCATCACGGGGTCGTAACTCCTTTAACTATTATAATGTGACGCTACAAAGTTGGCTTTCATGATTTATGATTATTTAAACTTAGGATGCAGAGAAACCCTTGGGGGGGGGGGGGGGAGACAGGGTGATGATGATGATAATACTTTGTCAGATCAAGTCTGAATGTTTCAAGCATCACAGCAGCTTTTTGTTTGACTGGTGCAGAAGAGTGCTTCAGTCTAACCTCATCAAACACTGGACCTCTGTCCGATTTGATGGTAACCCGTTTTTATTTACTGTTCAGAACACGGTACAATGACTTATTTACATTTCTAAGACATACTATACTCTGACCTTTTAAGACACGTCTAATGACGTACTAGAGTAGACTTTTTAACGACACTATATTATGACTTTCCATGACCTAATGACATACTATTACTTATTTTACGACGTGCTATACGATAACTTTTTGTATGTTTGTCTATGACTTATTTATGACATACTTTTCTAGTTTGATCCATTTTAAATGTTTATGTATTCACCTTTGTGAATTCTATTAATATTTAAGTGAACAGTGTCCCGCTGAGAAACCCCTTGGGGAGAGAAGACGAAGACATGATGATGATGATGATGATGATGATGATACTTTATTGTCAGATCAAGTGACATTTTTCTTTCATCACAGCAGCTCCATTTGCAACATCAACAAAGACAAGAAACAAGGATACACACATTTAACATAACATTACAATCACAGAAGACAATACATTCAAGACATGGTACTTTTTAATTTCTAAAACATACTATACTATGACATTGTCTCTTTTGGTACAAATCCCTCGTTGCAGGGTGCAACAAGACTTAGTACTGCAGCTTTTACACCAGAAGCAGCAATGCCAGAATAAAACTTCTCAATATCTTCATTAGATGAAGCCACCAGCTTTGCTCTCGTTTTTACCTCTGGACTGACCAGGTGTATTGCCGTCTCTCACCTCGCCCATATCGCTGACTGGTAAATAAGGCACTTTCTTTACATGTGATGCCATTTGTGCTTTTCTTCTGTGCATGTTTTTGTCTGGCTTATTCTTGAGCCTACTTCACATGCAAAAAGCGAAGCACCAATGTGAGGACATGCTTCGCTTAATCCAGCCATACAATCACAGTGTGCGAGGATAACATCGCCGCTCTTCTCCCTCACAAACCACGGCTCGTGCGGTGCATCTCGAGCTCTTTGAGAGTGATTCACACGAGCATGGACGAGCACCCTGTCATCTTTCACTGGTTTGGTAAGAAGACTACCAACCCAGCCAGAAACAAAGACATTATAAGCATCTAAACTCTTGTACGCCTTCATTTGTGCGTTGGTTGCCCACGACGTTTGTAGCACAAGGTAGTTCACAATATCCGGATATTCAATCGGCGGTAATGAATCTAAATCCTCAATATAATCCGACATCTTTAGCGTGTACGGGCCGCAAATGTTGACTTTTCCTCTGAATCTTGCCTTTGCAGAGGACTCCAGAGAGTCACAATACTTGGAGTTGTTGTTCCCTTTAGACGCCATTTTTGATTTGAATACCATCCAACATGATAGATAGATAGATAGATAGATAGATAGATAGATATATATATATATATATATATATATATATATATATAGATATATATATAGATATATATATATATATATATATATATATATATATATATATATATATATATATAGATATATATCTATATATAGATATATATATATATAGATATATATCTACATCTATATATCTATATATATATATATATATATATATATATATATATATATATATATATATATATATATATATATATATATATATAGATAGATAGATAGATAGATAGATAGATAGATAGATAGATAGATAGATAGATAGATAGATAGATAGATATAGATATATATATATATATATATATATATATATATATATAATATATATATATATATATATATATATATATATATATATATATATATATATATATATTATATATATATATATATATTATATATATATATATATATATATATATATATATATATATAGATATATAGATATATAGATATATAGATATATATATATAGATATATAGATATATATATAGATAGATTTGGTGCTCACTTTTCTACGCCCGGCACACCAGAAAACCCTGAACTCCGGTTCCATGTACGTCACACAGTTGTCACGTGTTTGCACACGAGGAATACATACCGTCCCACCTCAATTTATACAAGTAGTGGTGCTGCCTTTACGTGTTCATCATCGGCTCGTATTTGTGTATACAGCAGTCTAAGAGAAACGTGTGGACGCTTTACAAAATATATAACATCTGAGTATCTTCACTTTTACCGTCATTTCTGTAGACGATTCCCATATTTGGTTTCTAGTAGACGTCAAGTCTCAGTCACAAGGATAATCATTAAAATGAACTTTGTACCACGTTGTTTCTGTCTCTTTCAAAAACAATCCCGACACTTTTGACAGTCCCGGAAGGCAGCATCACCGCCTTAGCTAACACACATTACTCGTAGCTCGCTCTCCCGTAGCCACATCAACGTTACTTGTCAACGGAGACTGGGAACTGATGATACGCCTTTTGTCAACCTTTACTGAGTAGCAACCCATTTCAAGACAATGGTAATCATAGTTTTAAGTTAAAGTTCTTAGGAGAATGCCAAGCACCAAACAGACAAACCACAAACTTGCATAATAGCTAGCTAGGTCAGCTAAACGTACCTAGCATAGCTCTTTTTCACTGTGGCTAATTTTAGCTAATGTTCCTCTTTGTTAGCTGCACCGTCTCAGTAAATTATAGTAAAACAAACAGACTAAGATTATGGCTATAGCCTAAATGTTTGGTACTGGCAATGTTGTGCGGATACTAACTATCCAGCCAGCTGTTTGAGAGACAATGCGTTGTTCACGTGACATATTGTCTAACCACTTTCTCCCCCAGTGATATTAACACTCCCTCGCATATGTTTTCAATGCTAAGATTCCAGAGTTGAACAACCCCTCCGTGTGTATGAGGGACCCTCAGAGGGTGCAGGAGATCCTACAGTCCATGGTGAAGGCTGGATCCAACACCGTGCAGGTACATGACAGCCACATCTACGACAGGTTTCAGTGTCTCCACATATTGTCCCCCAAATGACATGGACAATGTGAATGAGTGTGTTTCCATCCCTGTTTTCCAATGCAGGTGATCTCAGATTTTGACATGACCCTGACGAGATTTGCATACAATGGCAAAAGATGCCCTACGTGTCACAGTGAGTACACTGGCATGTAATGGTTTAGTTTGAGGTTGTCATGCATTTAAAGGATGGTCTGGGCAAAAACCTTGTTGTTATTTTGTCTGTGTGTTTTATTTGCAGACATCTTGGACAACAGCAAACTCATCTCCAATGACTGCAGAGAACAGGTAGGGGCGTATTAGTAGGACTATTGCCATTAGGTAAACATCCAATATATTTTTCTCCACATATTAAACATATAATGGATGTTGAACTGTTTAGATCTTTTAAATGAACTATGCTTTCCACACCCATACACACTTGTAATTTAATTTGCTAAATTATTATTATTCTGTCACTCATGTTAAGTCTTTCTGCCCCCTAGTGGACAATAGGAATAATTACAACATACAGACAAACTGAACCTGTGGCTTAAATCTGATCAGCAGACGTGAAGGATCCTCGTTATAGTCTTCCTGCAGTATGTTTTTATATCTGCAATGTGACGGGTATTAGTGTTGTAACCACAGACATGAACACATCATCCCAGAGTCCCTAGGATATAATATGACAAATAGAAGTTGTAAACTGAAAATCATTTTGCAGTCAAATTGGGTAAAATGCAGCAGAGTTCTGAGTATTGTCCTGTCTCTGTCAGCTGAAGAAGCTGCTCAACACATACTACCCTATAGAGATCGACTCTTCACGGTCAATAGAAGAAAAGCTGCCCCTTATGGTGGAGTGGTGAGTATCTAATACAGCCTGTACTGAAAATATAATATTCTTTACTTTAATGTACTCCTAACACTGTGACGCACCCACCTATATCTCACAGGTGGACTAAAGCTCATGAACTACTGGTACAGCAGAAGATTAAGAAAGACCTGCTGGCCACGGTGGTGCGGGAGTCTGATGCCTTGCTCAGGTCGGAACACTTGCTCCTTCAAAAGATCAGAAAACCCATTTGATAATCAAAATGTTTAAAACATTCGGTAATACTTTAATTCTAATAATGAGTTGATGCTTTAACAGGGAGGGCTACCAGCTCCTCTTTGACCACCTGCACGAGCACAGCATCCCTCTGCTTATCTTCTCTGCCGGAATAGGAGACATCCTAGAAGAGGTTATTCGCCAGGCGGGAGTCTTCCACCCCAACGTCAAAGTCTTCTCCAACTACATGGACTTTGATGAGTCTGTGAGTAGCCACATCACAATCTACGATTTGATCCCCACACCAGGGATGGAAATAATTGACTCTTGATCTGCTGGTACAGGGAGTGTTGAGGGCTTTCAAGGGAGAGCTGATCCACATCTACAATAAAAGGGAAGGCGCGCTGCTCAACACCACCCATTTCCAGGAGCTGCGGACGCGGCCTAACGTGCTACTGCTGGGAGACTCTCTGGGAGATCTGACCATGGCTGACGGGGTGCAGGACATGGAAAACATCCTGAAGATCGGGTTCCTCAATGACAAGGTAAATAAAATCTCACACGCTCATGTTCATCAAAATGACTCCATACAGTTACCAGTTTATATTTATGACACTTACTGTTTGTGTGTATTAATAATATTAAATTGAATTCATATAGCGCTTTTCAAGATAGTAGGGGAAGTGGGGGAGGGGTTAGGACGAGGGAAATATTGTGTATATTCGGCTTTTCACCGGACTGATAAACTTTGTTTATTGTTTATTTATATTCGTTCCTACTTTGCACTTCAACTGCTGCACACAAATAGCGATCACCTGAAGCCCCAAGATGAACGTCAGAACTCAAATATATTCTCATTTACCCTCTAAAACAATAGTTCGCTACCAATTTCTAGCATTTTTTAAAGTCATATTCTTTTACGTTGACTGTATATGTTGAAATATAGTTTTTATCTATATTTTTTAATTGGCTAAGTATTTTTTTTTCTCGTGGATGTTTTTGTATATTGATATGTTACGTTCATGTTTCTGACATTTGAATATCTCATCTGTTTATGTTCCCAGGTGGAGGAGAGAAAGCAGTCTTACTTGGACTCGTATGACATCGTGTTAGTTAAAGACGAGACGTTGGAAGTCCCTAACGCTGTAATGCTTTACCTTACTGGCAATAAGTGAGCTGAGAACACAGCTGGCCATTTAGTATAAACACTCCAGTGCCACCAGCTGAAGCTCCTGCTCACAAAGTGCCAGTTATTTACAGCCATCTCTCAGTTTCATACAAAACTATTCACAAGTCCTAGTCGACAGCCTCACCTCACTGATACCATATCACACTTTTATATTTGTGTCCATTGGCCTTCCTGTATGTTTGCAGTTAAACTGCGTGTATGTGTGCGTGTGTGTGTGTGTGTGTTAGTCTTCATATTGGAAGTACTGATAAAGGGAATTTAAAATGCCCAACTTAACTTGGCATCTGGTTGAAATCCGATTCCCTTACAGTAAAGCTCATTTCCAGCTAATGTGACCTGAAAACTGCTGATTTTGAAAAGCCTTGACGTTTTCTAACAGTGTGAAGTCTTCCAGTTTCTGCCCATGTTGTCAGATATACAGTATAAGTTGTATTTTATATGAAAACTTTAGTTTTGTTGCGTTTAAGTGTTGAACTACGGCAACAACAAGAACACATAGCTCTTTTTTTAAAGTGTGGTAGAGGAACTAACTGCTCTCTCAAAAGTGTTGCAGTGCTACAAAGAACAACTAACAAGAGTTTCACATTTGTTAGTATTTTACATCATTTTAAGTTTCTGCACAGTAACCAACACATTTTATAAAACACCTCCACAATATCGAGTGTGTTCTTCTTTTCTTATCATTTGTTGAAATGTTCTGTCCAAACTCGACCACCTCATATGTTCCAACTTGTCTGAAATAAAATGTGGTTCCATCTGTTTCTGATCGTCGTGTTTCATTAGAAATGTTTTAACGGGGTAGATTCCGGGCATGGGATCTACGTTCCACATGTCATACCCCTCTCTCTATCGCCCCCCCCCCCCCCCATTTCTACATTGTTTATCAAAAAGAGTGAAAGAAATAAAGTATGTGTCTTCATTTTACTATAAAACAGTTTATTTTATGTTCCATACACACTGCAATATACTTTTCTATCATAGATATTCTAATATTGTACAAATAGCCCCTCCCGCATGTCCTGTACAACCGGTGGATTTCCATGGTTTGTATATGATTCACTGCGTTGACACATTTTATAAAGTAATACTCTGGAAGAAGGGCCCAGCCCGATGCTTGCTTAAATAGTTCAATGTAAATCCATGAGTCAAATTTCAACAACACAATTTCACTACTGACCATTTTCCTTCCGTTCACATTTTTCCAACACCTGTTTCACGTGCGCAACATATTTAACAGAATCTAGCGACGCATCACTGTCACTTCAAACTCTGCAGAAGTTTCTAAATAGTTGCACGCCGCCAGTTGCTGAGATGCCTCTGCACGTCTGGTCCTTCACAGCTCGTCTCGTCTGACTTGTTCAGACTCTTCATCCACCTGAAGCTTCAGTTCATCTTCTACAATCTTCCCGTCTTTATTGCGGTCCTGGTTATTGAACATTTCCTCAATGACGGCGTCGACCTCGACCCCGGGCCGAAGACGACCTTTGCCCTCTTTAACTTGGAGAAAGATGAAGGCTGAAAACTGGAGAAAACATTACTGTGTTGAAAACATTTGTATACTGCTTGTACTCAGGCGGGTTGTGTTAGGTCTGCTTACCTCCTCCAGAGGGACCTCTTTGTCGCCATTGAGGTCCATGACAGGAAAGAGGGGATCTGGGGCGTCGCCCAGCCACACAAACATGAAGCCTTCAGGTACGCCCTTCTGCAGCTTCACGAGCTCCAGCTCAAAGAAGAGCACTGCACTCCCGGGAACTCCGCCAGCTGGAGACACCAAAACAATGAAGGAGAGAAAAACATTGAAAAGAAAGTGTGTTCAGAGAGTAGTGCGATGACTCACCTCCATTTTCACCGTGTCCCCAGTGAGGTGGAACCACCACCTCCCTCTTCTCGCCCACACACATGCCTATCAAACCTTCCTCCAGACCCGGGATCACCTTGTCCGCTCCGAGAGTCGTGATGGAAGGTGAGTCGTAGTGGTCCCTGGAAATGGACACATTAACAGTGGGGATCCAACCTTTATGTATCACTTGGGACATTTTGGCTGTGTTAATGCAGAGGGCGTACTTTTTGGTAAGGTTGTAAGTTGTTGTTTTCTCTCAAATGTTTAAAGTTCTTCAGTTCCTATAATAAACTGCAGCTAAAATACAGACACTCAGACCTATAAGGTCAAAAATATCTTCATTGCAACCCATTAAAAACCCCAATCTCTCGTGTTCATGAGGCAGATTCATGCACTTCTCCTGGTTTCCACTAGACATATCGCAGACGGTGAAAAAAACAAAAGCACCCAAGCATTTAACACACAGGAACATAAATGGTTTGTGTGTCCCCCCCCCCCCCCCTGCATTAAAAGTCAGAAAATGAATGAATATTTGGTAGTTATGATCAATACTGAAGTTGTTTAAAATATTGAACCTGGGGAAAGTGGAAAATAATATGAAATATAATTTTATGATGTGTTCCTCTCAAGCAACTTCTTTTTAAAAAGGGATGCAGAAGGAGAATACATCTAAACCTCAAGCCATGCAGGCATATATGCTATAGTCATAAATAAGTTATACGGTGTAACATCTGCGGTTCTAGGCCCACAAACATCCGTCATACAAGGAGCCAGCAATGATTACATGCATGAAGCAGGAGGAGGAGGAAGAGGAGGAGGATGCAGAGGGCTCTCACGAGGAGTACAGCAGCGTGCCGTCCATCAAGGAGCAGTTATAACGATACTGGATCAAATCGTCAGCTTCACTGGTCACTTTGCATTCCTGAGGCTTGTGGGTAACTTTAATGTCCACTAGGTCTTCGGTGTTGTGGAAATCAATGACGTGAATGTCAAAGACCAGCACAGCAGAGCCAGGAATGAGGTCTCCTGCAGCGAGAGAGAGAGAGAGAGAGAGAGAGAGAGAGAGAGAGAGAGAGAGAGAGAGAGAGAGAGAGAGAGAGAAACAAGACTAAGTGGTTTGTTGGTCCATTCCATGTGTCTCTTGAATCTTCCTAAATGCATGTGTCAAACCCACCAACTCCTTCTTCCCCATACGCCAAGTGAGGAGGGATGGTAATCCTTCTCTTCTCTCTCATGCACAGCCCATGCAGGGCTCTATCCATCCCTTGGATCACGTATCCCATGCCGATGTAAGTGTTGTAGGTGTTGTTTCGCTTGTGGCTGTCGAGAGAAGCGTGAAGCGCGTTAATGTTGCTTATATCTTACGGCGTTCCCCGGGGAATGGAGACATGTCAGGTTTACCTCGAGTCGAAGGCCGTGCCGTCCTGGAAGGTCCCGTTGTAGTGGTAGCGGATGTAATCTCCTTTCAACGTCCTGCGGGTGCAGCCTTCGGGCACCTCCTTCACCTCCACAATCAGATCATCCTTAGGGTTGAACACATCAACCAGCAGCACCTCGAACACCAGCGTAGCCTGAGGAGGAACCTCAGTTCCTGTGAGGAAAGAAGACTTGCAGTGTCTATACAACACAATCGTATACCAGTTACATATACGTTAGCTTAATGTGGACAATTTCTCAAAGCGTTCTTTTAGATTAGTGCCCTTCACATTAGTTTGGTATGGAACTTTCAACTTGCTTATTTCTGTATGTGAAGTTATTAGATATGAGCCACAACCATCTTGAACATGATCCATTAGTTAGTACCATGGCCAATCTCTCCGTACGCCAGGAAAGGTGGGATGATGATGACCCTTCTCTCCCCGACACACATGCCCAGAAGACCCTCGTCCATGCCTTTGATGAGGTCGCCCTGTCCCAAGTAGGTGTCATAGGTTGCATTCCTCGACACACTAAAATCAAACACAAAGCTCTTGAGAATCTCAGAAACACACGAGAGTTACTTTAACGCTAGAACTTAACCTCAACCCACCTGGAGTCGAAGGCTGCACCAGACAGCAGCGTGCCGTTATAGTGGTACCGGACGAAATCTGACGCCACAGTGGTGCGGTTGCAGCTCGCAGGTTTGCCGAGTGTGCGGATCTCAACCTTGTCCTCGGTGTTCCACATGTCCAGCAGGAGAACATCATACACCAACACAGCGTCAGGAGGAATTACACCACCTGTTGGACAAACAGCACAGACACATACCAGTCGAGAAAATGTATACAGCACAGTGTTCATCATTCGGGGTGTAAGGATACAGATCAGGATCAAAGTTAAAACTACAACACAGCACGCACAGTGACATTTAGACTCGCATTTAACCCATCCTGGTATTAGGAGCAGTGGGGGTCCTTGCTCAAGGACAGAGCTACTGTCGCCCCTGTGTCACCTTTTCCATCCAAGTGCACCACGTTGACTAAGAGTCCAGTGAACTTGTGATTTACACCCCTACTCATCACATGTACCTGTTCCAATGCTTCCATAGGCCAGGTGTGGGGGGATTGTGATCTTCCTGTGTTCATTGACACACATGCCCTGGAGACCGCGGTCCATCCCTGCGATGAGTCTGCCCAGGCCGACCTGGCTGATGAAGGCCTTTCCTCGGTCATGACTGGAGACAGTAAGGAGAGCTGGATGAGAGTGTATAATCAATGGAATACACCAACGTAGGTAGAGGCGTCAAAATAGTAGATAACAAGAAAATAAATGTTTTAATCTAGAGGCTCATGGTGCCATGACAATGATATGGTGCTTTAAAGTCAGCATCCACATCAGCAGTATTATTCAAATGGACATTATGCCCCCCATGGCTTTATTCTATATTTAATGTTGAAGAACTGGGGAGGTAGTTTGACGCATGGCAACAACAACACCATTGATTTTTGGATAATAAATCACTGCTAAAATATAACTTATGTCTTTTTTTAAAGAAACATTGACGTTTTTTAAGTTATCAATGTGATTGACACGTCCGCAGTTGTTACTTTCTATACTTATCGTAGTGTCTCCATGATACTAAATAACGTTACTGTGCGCTTTGCACCATTTTAACAGCTGGAAACATCATTTCTGCAAGAGATAATATTACATGTTGCATGCTGGTAAACGTTATAATTTCGCGGTTGCACGTGAGGTATATAGTTACATTTACTAGCTCGTTCTTAACTTTAAAAATAAACATCTAACATGCATGTAGAGAGAGATCAGTCAAGCTGTGCAGGATCTACATCCATTCACATTAAACTGCATTTCGCTGTAACTTCACCTGGAGTCAAATTGTTTCCCGTCTGCAAAGAAGGTACCGTTAAAATGATAACGGACAAAATCTTCTGTTTGCACTTCTCGAGGACAAACTCTCGGTATGTCGTACCGATCGACAACAACATCCACAAACATGCAGGTCACAGTCACTACATGAAGGCAGAATAAAAGCGTTGATAATATCAGATCCATTTGGAGAGTTGTGACAATAACTGCGGAAGAGGGAGAGTCGGTCTACCGGGAGGAGATGAGGTGAAGGAGTGTAGAGGAGTACCGACAGAAGTCTGGGACAGTGGAGCTGTGTCAAGACCGCTGCAATGAGACACACTACTTCCGGTTACGCGTTCAAAAATAAATGCCTTCTCAAATAACGTGGAATATGAAGAAACAGACTTTTAAATGTGTTATGTGGAAGATAATCCACATTATTCATGGTGACCACAGTTAATATTTTTCTTTAAAATAAATTCTAACTGCGACAAAAGATCAAATCGATACCATCTTCAAATGCTTTGGGCATGTGCATTGTTGTTTTCCCCATTTAATACTCCTGACACATTTTAAAACTAGTCTAGAATAAGTGTAAATCACAACAATCAGGTTTGTTTTATGTCATGCATTAATTCATAATTATTTGCATGCATATAGGCCTGTTTACAGTACCTAACCATCAGCACGTTTCAGCTTGAGAAACGTCAACATGTACAAGCTGACCTTACTTACATATAAAAACAATGGATTATAATGTACTTATGCATAATGCAATACAATTTATTTCTAAAAAATACAAAGAAATACTCCGTGCTTTTATTCTGGATTGGAAATCGACAGAACTTCCGGCCTGGTTCTGTCTCTCTGTGTTGCTTAACGTTTCTTCGGGTCATGTACTCCAGAGAGCAGCAGGAGGAGGGGCCCCGGGGGCCCCCGCCCACTTTTAATGGAATTCTGCAAACGTGTAATGCCTGGCCCAGAGGCCTGGCTGCCTGCATCATTTCTCTCACGTAGGAGATAAACCCAAACATCTAACTTGCCATACTCTGAAGTTATTTTAAAGTGTCACAGTAAATGAAAGCAGGCCTGTGTTTTTTTTAATATTTTACATTTCAATCAGTTATTACACACATAATTACTTTTAGGGCACATCTGTCTGCCTCATAATAAAACAGTTATGTGTCCTAATAACCATCTACTCAGATATCTACACAAATGTGTGTGAGTCTTCTAACTTTATGAATGTGATATTTTGCAGAAATTGCAGATTTAGAGGTTATATTTGCCCAGTAGTGAATTATGCAAATATCTTTTAGCTCACCAACCCAAGTCTCAGCTTGTCAGTTTGAGCCTGGGAATGTAGATAACCAACATGAAAATACTGTTATAGATAATAAAGTGACTGAATAGTTGCTCTATCTGTTTGAGAGCTGGGGAGCAAACTTATGAAAATAATATTAAATAAATAAATAATATGTCAATATGTTACACTTGGGTCTGTTGGGTGCTATGACCCTGGGAAACACTGAGGAAAGCTGGACCCTAGGCTTTTTCTTGAGGTCCAAACTCTTTGACGTACGTCAAGCCAGCCAGAGTTATCAACATGTATACCGGAAGTACGGTTTGAGAGGTGCTCGGATGGGGGGTGGGAGGGTTTATTATTATTATATATGAATTTTTCTTCCTTAGTTTTGTCCTCTTGTCTGATTGTTCTTATTGTTTTTTCTAATTGTCAAGAGTTGTATGGGCTGTAGGGCTGCGACCAAGAAATACAACAAGAGCCGTCGCGCAAACCAGTGGGGCTTTTATTTTGAAAGTTCTGACCAGAAGTTCTTGTTTACAGCATCTAGTAGTTGGACGCAGCTTTTAAAGCCTACGTGCAGGCAGACATGCACATTCCCTGGTAAAGAAGGAAAGTTTCCTGATCCATTGAAAAACAAGAACTCCTGCTGGAGCCGGTGGAGGTGACGATGCTCCTGAAAGGCTTGTGTCTGGCTCTTCTCATCCCGGCCCTGGTGCAGGCTCAGTATGAGAAGTACAGCTTCAAAAGTTTCCCTCAGAAGGACATCATGCCGCTGGACTCTTCATACAACTACGCGCTGGAGCAATACGGGGTCGAGAACTGGGCAGAGAGCATCAAGTTCCTGGAGCTCAGCCTGCGGATCCACCGGCTGCTGCGGGAAAGCGAGGCTTTCTGTAGCCGCAACTGCAGCTCCGTGAGCCGCGACAACGACACCCTGTTCACCGACAGCAGCCTCCGCGTCGTGCGCCACATCCTACTGAGGGCTGCGTGCCTTAAAAAGTGCAAGGCGGATTTCCCAGTGTTCACCCTCACATATCCACGGAGGGATTTACTTGAATCTTTCGAGAAAAGGGTACCGTATCGGTACATGCAGTACGCACACTACAAGGTGAGACCAAAGGCTGCAGTGCAAAATAAAAGTAGGCCTAAATTCGGAAGTTACACCAAATGCTCCCCAAAGTGGAAGTTATAGGAATGTTATTTAAAGTGATACAAGTGTGATCTGGCTCATTGGAATATGTACAACGACACAGGAGCACACAGTAGCCCATATGTGGATTTAGCGTTACTGTGCGTAACGGCCGCAATCACACAACAAAAGTATCTGCAGGCGGTTTCACGAGGCACATTTACTTCGGTTTGACTCACCGAGTGGAAAAGTCTAGCTGGCGAGATGTGCAGGAGAGTTTCCCTGCTGCTTTGTTGCGCCCTCCTGCAGACAGCAGCTTGTGCCACGTCTCTTCCAGTGTCCCCCCGAAACAATCCCCTTATTCTTCTCCGCCAGGCAGGGTGATGGGGACTGCTCACAAGGCAAACTCTCATTTTTGGTTTCATAAAGTGTGTAAAGATCTCCAGGTATTCTCCAATGATATTATAGACACCATTCATTATATTAGTGTAATAAACAGCCACCACCAGGTGAATCAAAGCTCTCCATCTGGTGATCAAACAGCACATCAACAAACATGCATTTAAGCAGACTTACGTTACTTCCATGACTTTAATTATACTAACTGTGTTTGGAAAAGGAAGCAGGAAAAGCAGAGAGGGGAGTTGAATGTGCTTATTACACTTACACTTGTATACCTCACCTATTTCCCACATGTCTGCATACAACAAGAATTCCTAATCTGACATCAGGGATCCATGTTGATGCCAGTGAGAGAGATGGTGTTTCATATTTATTATGTTTCATATGCTTTCTCTTCTTCCTCAGCTGAACAACCTGGAGAAGGCTGTGTCCGCTGCTCACACCTTCCTGAAGAAGAACCCAAATGATCCCTATTTGACTAAGAACATGAAACACTACGAGACGCTGGTTAAAGTGCAAGAATATCTCATCGACCACGAGGAGCAGCCGTATGAAGTTCGTACATACAACGTTACGATCCAGTGTTGTCCAATTAAAACGCGTGCTTTTATAAACACATCTCTCTTTGTTACCCAGAGTGTGTTCCTGAAGAGTGTGACGCTTTACAACAGCGGAGACTTCAGCAGCAGTGCCCAAAACATGGAGCAGGCCGTCACGCAGTACTTAGAAATATACAGTCTCTGCTCGGCCGGCTGTGAAGGCTCATATGAGATCGTAGAGGTCAAAGACTTTTATCCCACCCTGGCAGGTAAGGCGACACACCTCCCGGCAAACGCATACAATTTCAAACACTGGTTAATTTTTGAGATTTTGGGCTGTTTTGCTTCCATTGCATGTCTTCTTCCAGACTTGTGTTCAGAAATCTACGCAAATATCTGCATTTTTAATAAGAGAATGCCTCATTTGCATATTTAAACATACAAACAATGTGCCTTAATGTAAGTGATTAACTGGGTAAGTTTCATAGTGATATAATAGTGCAACCTGTCGTGTTTTAAATAAGAATATAATATGCTGTTGTCCCCTCAGACCTCTACACTGATGTGCTGAAATGTAAGGTCAAATGCGAAGAGTTCCTGACACCCAACGTGGGAGGCTTCTTTGTGAAGAAGTTTGTCGCCACCATGTATCACTACCTCCAGTTTTCCTATTATAAATGTAAGAACTATGACTCATGAGTTCAGGCTTTCGACAGCAATACGTGTGACACAGTTTGAACATGTGTTGTTATTGTTTTGTGACCCTCTGCAGTGAATGATGTAAAGAACGCTGCTCCATGTGCAGCCAGTTACATGCTGTTTGACCGTAAAGACCTGGTGATGCAACAGAACGTAGCGTACTATCGCTTCTACAGGGAGCAGTGGGGACTGGAGGAAAGTGACTTTCAGCCTCGGCCCGTGAGTGAAACAAAGATCTCATTACTCTTCTCTTCTGTTACTTCCTGGACGCTGGTGGGTGAACGCTTGAGAAAAGGTTCACGCTGGCTGTAATAAACCGCAGCAGGAACACTAAAGCATGAAGCGGTCTTGGCGTGAAGATTAACACAATCTCAGAGTGGTAATTAGAAAGCCATGTACTCTCGTAAAGGCAGACCTGTCAGCAGCTGCAGTGTGGCAGCTCTGTGTGGGGAATGTCTCTGCCTTCTCACGCTGCCTCAGCTTCAGATGAATGTGGTGCTGTTGTAAACACTTCCACAGCGAGAGGACAACAGGCCAAATTTGTTTTTGCTCAGTGGCGAGCTGAAAAACAATCTGCCGTTGGTTTGTTCTCGCCTGACGTCCCTTTTGTTTTCCAGGAGGCCGTGAAGTACTTCAACGAGACAACCAAGCAGAAAGAGATGCTGGAGTTCGCACTGAACTACCTCCAGACTGACGATGAGGTATGTTGTGGCAGCAGAGGGACACAGTGAGCTCAGCGGCCATGTTTCCAGTCCAGATGAAGTCACACTTAGCTATTCCTTTTTGCAATATTCAGGTTTTTTTTAATGTATTTTGTATTTTTAAAAGGTTTCTATTGTTAGAAGGAAGAAAAAAAGGTCTTTAAAGTCAGACTATGTCACTTTTTTCTTTTGTTTACCAGCTCCACTGCAGCCAAAAGTGACAATTATAAAATGAAATGCTAAAACAGCAGCTGAAATAGAGCACAGTAATGTCTGTTACATCTCCTTAAAGTCTCTTAAATGTCTTCGCACATAGAAATGATTTCAGCATCATGCTATAATCTGCTGGTTAGAAAAAAGACAGATTAAAGGACCATTTCATCTTAGATATGTTTATTATTATACTACACAAACACCTCCATCAACCTCCATTGTTCTGCGGAGGTTTGCAGGATTAGACAACAGTAGGAGCTCTAAAATATGTTGGGTGATATACATTTATACTTTGGAGGAGTGAACTGTCAGACTAAGTGCAAGCTTCTGTTGAGGTTGTGGTAAGTGGAGCAGAAGAAAACAAGCCTCAGAATGAAAGGAAGAGAAAGAGGGGGGATGATGAAGGCTGCGGAAGAGAAAGCAGGAGGGGGGCTGTGCTTTCCGCCAGCAGCGTGTGGTATGTGGCTGCGAGGTGTTGGCCACTGAGGCTGTGCCACATCCATTTAACTCAGGTCAGCCCCTCCCATCTCTACACACTGCCTGGACCTGAGGGTTGGGAAGGACAGCTGTGAGAGTTTAGGCTGAATTGCAGGGAGCAAAAGTGACAGACTGTTTGACGTAAAAAGGAAAAAGTGTGAGATTTTCCGAATAGAATAGACATAAAAAAAAGCAAAATGCTTGCTTGTTGTTGACTGTAAGTGTTTTGTGTTACCTTTTAAGGACGTGGTAAGTTCAGAAGAAGCGGCGTCCACGCACACGCAGCATACTGACGCTGAGTTTGAGGGGATGGGAGACTACGAGGAGTCCTTCCTGGCCGAGTGGTGGCAAGAACCCAAAACTAAGTGGGACGCCGGAGAGGTCAAAGAATGACATCTGTCCTCGTTTCCTGTGCAGAACGCTTCTTTATCTGGCTTTCATGACGACAAACCAAAGAATGCTGAACTGCTTACAGACAGACGCCGACATTCCCAACGGTCCAGCAGGAAAAGCACAAGTCGGCCGTGTACTTTCACCCAGCTGAGGAATAAAAGGACAAACTTATCCGCCATGTTGATCAAGATCAGAGGTTCTGAACATCAACATATTCTGTCTTGGCTGTCATCAGCCTTTTAAAACTCTTATTTTTATATGCCTCTATGCAAATACCTGTCAATGACTCTTCTGCAGTTGTTATTCAATGAAAGCTGAACCTGTGCCGTGGTTTAAGGAAGGTGACATGCAGCTGTTCTTACGATTCCTCATCCTCCAACTGGGTTGTTGTAATTTGCTCATAATTAAAGTAATATTTTAATATACTTCTTTTTGGTTTTTTTTGTCACTTAATGTCAATAAGTTCATAAAAAAAACCAGGAAGCTCTACAACCAGTTTAGTTTGACTGATTTGTGTTTGATTTTATAGACAACACATTAATTGATGATAACAATAATTGGCAGTCGACGCCCCTTAAAGATCCTCAGGTGGTTCATAATTCAAGTAAACAATATAAATGTATAGTTTACACTATTTTGCTCTTCACTGCTGTTTCGTAATTTAAAACGAGGATAATTCTGATTATGTAAATGTATTAAAAATGTCTTTCAGAAGCAGACAACCAAAGCAAAAAAACATCTAACGAGGTATCAAAACCATAAACTATAAATTCCATAAAAGCAAGGTAGCGAGTTCATTTTGTAAAGTATTTTTATTTTCCTTCCATTTCAAATCAACTACAAGTATTAGTCAATTTCTCTCTTCTGTGTCTAAAAATATGGGATACGACGCATCTTATGTTCTTTTTTTGTTTTGTTACCCTAAACTTTAAAACCAAACAGATTGTATTTGATACCAACTCTGTACATTGTGTAATAATAACAATAGTGCATCTGCACTTAGTGCAAACCTGACCTCAGACACACACACACACACAGTCTCACACAAGCTGCCCTCTGGACCCTAACTACATCTCTTTAATCTCATTTACAGTGGGGATCATTACAAAGCCTCTCGGCTGAGGCGTTCACCCGGAGCGCGGGGCTGCCAACACACTGTACAAAAGATCCTGGACACTAAAGTGAGGGAATGATAAGAACGATGCAACACAGCCAGCTCGGCTGTAATGCCACATTGACAACAGGAGAGATCTGCAGACGGACAGCTATATGTTTAAAACGGATACAACTCATTATTTTAACATAGCTTTTGAATAAATCTTTATACAGTGTATTTAACATTCAGTATATCTTGCACATATTTACAAATAGGTGTGCGTACAGTTGGCTAGTGAAGGTACATGAAATAAAAACGGTTGGATTCTTTATTAGTGTGCTGCCTTTATGGTTCCATGGCTGCAGCACACAACAGTTTGTAGAAAGATGATATTCTAAAAACCTGCCAATCTACCTGCGTTAAGGTGTACACGGACAAAACTGCCCCTAACACTAATGTAAACACACAGACAGTCTTTAAAAATCACACACACACACACACACAGTCAACCTTCGGAGCGTACAAACTTTGGGCCTGAAAGTGATGAACACACACGCACACACGCACACGCACACGCACACGCACACACACACACACACACACACACACACAGATATAGTGGAATGTATGTTGGTTGAAAACACTAAGTTACGGTCTCTGCTGCTTCATAGTTCAGTTGTTTAAAAATGATCCCAAAACCACAACACCTTCCCTTTGTGTACCTGAAAACTTGTAGAGGGTGGGGGGTGGGGGTGGGTGGGGGGCAGGTCAGACGCCTCAAGGTAAAAGAACAAAGCACAATGAACATAGACTCAGTCTGGGCTCTGGTTTCTGAGCCATTCTTTTTAAACGATCATTAGTCCTCTCTTTGGAAAACATGCGGACAACAGTCGAATGGGATTCAGTTGTATCCACGTTGCCACACTTTGTCAATTAAAACAGATAATTGTCCACTTTGAGATGTCACTGCCTGGCCTGGGAGGAAGTGTGCGTCGGGTCCTTTCCCTTCAACATAACAGGAAACGGTTGAGCTCCTGTAACATTATATTCTAGTAGATGGCCAGTCTGTGTGCTAGTCCAACATTTAACTGTGGACTCAGTTGGTGGCCGGTTTAGCTCGTGAGCAGGCAGGCAGGCATTGGAAAGACATGTCTCATATTAAATTGGTCCACCGTTGATATGTTTTTCATCAAGACGTGATTAAAGGAGGCGCACAGACACCGAATCTCCTTCTTAGAGCCACTGGACTGGAGGAAGACCACGGCGTCTCCCACTAGGAAGAGCCACCTGCTCGCTCTCGGCGCGGCCTGGACTCAGTTCTCAGCGGCGATGCAGGAAGCGGCAGCCACACGTGATTTGGCTGGTATGGTGAGAGGAGCTCCGCAGGCTCAGAGGAGGAGGGAGCCGGGCAGGAGGACAGACGATAGGAGAAGACGAGGGCCGTGGACTAAACCATATTCGCTAGAGATTTAGAGAAATTTTGGGGCAGGAGTGGAAGACTTTTTTTTTTTTCTGTTCCCCTCTTCTCTGATTCGGAAACGACACAGTGCGAGGAGAAAGACGAGAGTAGACAGGACAGAGAGACACACAGACAGACATCTTATCCTCCACCAGATCTGAAAGAGAAGTGAAGACAGAGATAGTTAACAGAAAAAGAATAAGAACTGTTGTACAGTACAGGCCACATACGAGGAAGATGATTGAGAAACGATAAAGGGAATATTATGGGATTGGAGACAGGGACTTGAAATGGGATGAATCATTCAAGCAAAAGGAGCAGTGAGATGGTCACATGGTGCCCTGTAGGGATGAAGTTCAGATGTTGAATGAAGGAGTAAGTGAGGGACTTTAGGATGGGATGATCGGTGATGCTGCTCCACCGACAGAATATCACACGGTCGTGGTCCTGCATGTTATACCTTCCTCTCCGAATGTTCCTGCATCCCATGAGCACACGTCAAGAGAAAAGACAAAAACATAAACATATTAATGTCAACTGGTGACAAGATCAACTAGTATTAAGCTTGTTATGAAGCTGAACATCTTGCATTCGAATTGCATGAAATTTAAAGAACAAATTAGCAATAAAGGTAAAACTGTACAAGAAAAACATCTTTCATTTACAATTAGAAGTGTTAAACCAGTTCTTAAGGAGCTTCTTAAAGTACAAAACTTTAATCTGAATACGGTTTTTGAGATTTGAGACCAAAAACATATCAAACAATGACTCAGACAGTCATTCAACGTATTATCATAATCTTTCTGGCATGCAGCAGGTCAACAGAAGTCATGGCACTAACCACGCTCCACCAGGAACCTCTACACCCACCCTCTAACTTCTTACAGCTCATGCACACATGCACACTTACCTCTGGACCTCAAAGGACCGGATACATGCTTTGAGTTTTTTGCTTTTCAATTTACAGCGCTTTTCATCAGCCACAATTATCTTAAAATATCTAACTGAGAGTGAAGTAGGAGCCGTCCTTTTAGGTCAGAGCATAAGTGAGTGAACAATAGCAAGCATGCACAGCTGGAGCAGTGCAGAAGAAGCACATCAGAGCGCGTTTCAGGTTAAGATTCTGTCTGCAGGAGAAACACTGGATAATGCAGGCTGAAAGAGCACATATATATAAAAGGGGGGGCGTTTTATCCACTGTAACTATTCAAATGTTTCATAAAATGCTAAAAACAAAGTAGTGCAGTGGAGTCTGGCAGATGAAAGTGTCGGTCCTGCCGTGTCAGGATGGAGCTCAGGGTTGATTAATGATTTGACGCCTAAAGAAGCATTAGCATGGCCGAGCTTAGACTCCCCTTCCCCGGGTGGGCCATGAGTTGCAAACGAGCATCTAGTATTCTAGAGGGGTGAGAATGGGAGCAGCGGGGGTTCCTTTAGGTAGAAGCAGACGGGTACACAAAGGCATGCCAGAACTCTTACTTAAATCCCCATCCTGTTCCCCCTAGGACTATAGCTGCCAGGAGAATAGCACCTGCGATGGACCCTATTATGATATTGGTGCCACTGGGACCTGCGCAGAGGAAGGAGTAGGGAGGAAGGGTGCGGAGGAGGAAGAGGAGGAGGAGGAGGAGGGGCAGAAACAAAACAACACCACTAAAAAACACACGTCAGAGGACAGAATCAACACTGTACATCAACAACAACTAGAGAGAGAGAGAGAGAGAGAGAGAGGCAGATGGTAAGATACCTGCAGACAGAGAAAGAGAGATGAAGGAAAGGAGGATACCAGCACGTGGGGTGGAGGTGGGAGGACGGGCGGGTGAGCGAGGGAGGTCAGGGAGACAACAGTAACAAGAGAGAGAGAGAGAGTTTTATTACTTTGTTCTTATTCCCCCTCTCCTGCTCTTTCAGCCGGACACCCTCTTGCTCAGTGTGCTTTTATGACCCTATGAGAGCAGCTGCTCTATTGCTCTGTGTCAATGGCCGACTGCAAGAAAGTAAGGAAGACACTTGAAGATGGCAGTGTGCCTGCAAGACATACAGTACTACCATACACATACACACACACACACACACACACACACACACACACACACACACACACACACACACACACACACACACACACACACACACACACACACACACACACACACTATACATGCACATATGCTCTAATAGATAAACGTGTCTCAATACACACCCACTCTTCCAACATTGAAACCAAGGCAGAAAGGGAAACACTGTGTGGTCTGAACATTGATGTTAAAGAGAGTTTGGATGTTTTGAAGTGGAGTTTATGAGTTACTTATCCAGTCAGTGTAACTACAGTAGAAGCACTTTGGAGAAGCAGACAGAGCAAAGCAATGTAGTGCTGTGTTCAGGGGCAGCAGCAAAAAACATACTTTAGACACCTAAAAAAAAGGCCCAACTAAAAGAAATCTATAATAGTTTGAGTGTATTTCAATTTAGAATATCTTCAGCAGGGAACTGAAGCTGTCATCAACAACAGCCATTGACAAAAGCAGCTGGTCTATAGCTGGTCTATAGATGAAGTGGTGAAAACATTCTAAATATAGCGCACACTTACACGCACATTGGTATTTTTAGGACTTTCTTTTAGGTGGCTAAAATACCTTTTGCTGCTGACCGCCATCTACACTGACGATGGATAAGTACCACATACAACCCCACTTCAAACAATCCCTTTAGCTTACTAATCAGGTGAACTACTCTTGGTGTTTAAGGAGGAGATACTGTGCTCTACAGTGATGATGGGTCGAGACTATGAGGGGGATATGAGAGGCAGACAGAGAGAGAGACGTGCGCAGGTTTGGGAGGCGCTATGGACCTTTCTTCTCTGGGCCCGTCGGGACTGTTGGCTCAGGGATGGGATCAAAGACGCTGCAGTCCTTCCCTGTGTAGTCCCTGTCACAGATACACTTCACCTCATTACTGCAGGTCTGCAGGACAGAGAGGAGAGAGGAGATGAGAAGAGAGATGCTGCTGAAGTAACACTCACAGTGTGACCAGGAAATGCTTATTGGATACATGACAAAGAAGAGGAAATCTTTCAAGCTTCATAAAGATGACGACGTCGTATTAGATTGCACAGGTGTACCTAACGACATGGCCACTGAGTGCATGTAAATGATATGACTGATATTTCCTTACCCCGTGGTCAGAGCAGATGCGCCCGTAGTTGGACCCTGAGCAGGTGCTGAGGTTGAACGCTGCCACCGGGAGGCAGCGTCGCTCCAAACACATCATGTTGGGGCCGCAGGGAGTGCCTTCCTCTACATAGCCCAGGTCTGAGCCGTCCTCCAGCAGAGCATGGCCGCCTCTGAGGGAAGCATCAGAACATGTCAGACAGACTGGGAGAGGAGCAGTACATGCTAATGTTCATATGTGAAACCCACTTACCTGCAGTCCAGGTACTTGTTCTGGTGGTAGAGGGTGAAGCTGGTCACCTCACCCTGCAGGTCTCCAAACTTTGGCTTCATTGTCAGGTTGGCACAGAACAGGAAGCCGCACAAGACGTCCCTAAACAGGAACACATGGCAGAGATAACAGGGCATCAAATGTGAGCTGTGTTCACACCATTTCACTTCTTTTTGTTTTCAAGAACTTTCAAGTCAAGATTTGAGGATGTTATGCAACAAAGGCTGTTCGCAACACCACGCTTCAGTCTTTAGAACGCTGCAGTAAGGCTCTTTAAGGTGTTTTAATATGTTCTTCATTACAATTAGAATGACTCAGACATATACAAAGACATACTGTACAGCACTTAATAACAGAACAAAAATATTGTTGGTCTCCATCTATTCATGGCATCTGTTGCATATGATCCAATAAAGCCTTATCTTTGACATTCAACAAAGACTCAAACCTGAGCGGTGCAATATCTGCACAGCATGCAGCTAAGGCACCACTTTTCTTGCAACAAAGAAAAAGAAGAAGCAGAACAGAGCGAACACACTCTTATTCTTCTATGGAAATATCAGCAGACTCACGGCTTGTTGCACTGCAGCCAGCCCTGGCCTTCAGGACCCGGACCACAGTTACCTTTCTCTGTCCCCTCAGCGTTCAGCTTCTCATAACAAAACCTGTCTGCTGAATCTGGGAGGGCAAACAAAGATAGAAGCTAGTTGCAAAGAAAATGAGACTACAAAGCTATTATAAAACATGCTGTACACTTACTATAACCCCAGAGTCCCCGACACTGTCCGTCACGAGTCCTGCATCGTCCGCCGTAACAGCGGCCCTGAAGAGAACAACAATAATCTAGTAAACATCCGCAACAGTGAGCTGCAGGATGGACAACGTGCTGCAATCCAGCCCTTACCTGACTCGTATCACACATGTAACCGTCCAGCTTGTGCACATTATGAGGACACTGCAAAAGAAGAAAAGTGCTTAATGTTCTGCATATTCTTGTTTGTGTTGCAGTTGTTCCCGCCCCAGTGTTACATTACAGTCAACTGTACCTGGCTGGAGTCTCCGGTGCAGGTCTCTGGGATATCACAGTCGTTCACAGCCCCTCGACATACCACGCCTCTCCGCTCATACTGGGTCACAGCAACAGAAACAATGCTGGTTAAGTCATGTACATTAATCATACGTGTTGTGCACTTTTTATTTTTTGACTTTTATTGCATTCAGTTTAATCTTCATTGTTTGTGTGATCTATATTTGGGGAAAAGTACGGTATACTTATAAACTGGGGCGCACAGCATGAATCCCTTGACACTAAGATGACGGCTGTAGAGGTTTAAATCATATTTATAGAACACATTTCTTATTCCTGCCAGCTTGATGAGCAAAACCAAAGAACAGCACGACCAAAAATGTTCAAGTTATGTCTTTTCAAATTCCCTGTTTTCCAACCTGACGGGTGATACATTAAAGGAAAACATGGAATAAAAGAGCGAAGAAACATGTGCAATGCAGATGCGTCCATGCACCAGGGCTCACTGAATGGTTGGTGAGTCTGAAAATGCTAAAGCCTTTACAGCCACCAGATCTCAGCCCAGTTTCACACCTATGGAGGACAGGTGTGACTCTACACCAACCGCTGACTCGACACTAAAGTGTAAGACGTGTAGGTGTAAGACAAACTTTCACCTTCATTTTATTCTATTTAAATATGTCTGATTGTCTCGGATGCCATACATCCTTTTGCTACGTTAGTTATTATTTCTATCTTCTGAACTTGATCTCAATGAGAACACTGATTAAAAACTGGTTCATCCCTCCAATGAAGTTCCACAGACTTGACAAGAAGCACTGACGCTGTTCTGGACTCCACACCAACACTCTTCATGTTGGTTTCCCCTTTAGTTCTTCACCCATCTGTATATATTTAGTTCACTTCTTTGTCTCCTCGTTATAAAGGTGGGCTCACCTTGCAGCCACTGCAGCAGAGTCCGTTACTGCACATGGCATCGTGGGTAAGTGTGCACTTCTTACAGCAGGCTCCTCCGCTACGGGCGCACTCCTGCAGCCACGGACAACAAATGTTCGGCTCTGCTCCAGAAAACAGCTGACAGTAAGAGATCTAACTGGGTTACTCACCACCTGCGATCCACAATCACACTCTTCCCCTGGCTCCACAAAGCCATTCCCACATTCTGGAGGGTCCAACAGCTGATGGAGACAGAGACGGACATATATGAGAACATATATATATATATATATATATATATGAGTGGGAGGCAGATGGACGAGAGATGAAATGTGTCAGTAATAAAGGAGATCACAGATCAGAAGCTGATTTAAATAGGTGGGTTTTGAAAGAGGGGAGTGAGGGAGAATGTCTGACGATTAATGAGTTTATAAATATGATGAGGCTCCTCTCACCACGTCCTACATCCCCACATCCCTCACCTTGTTGGGCTTGTTGAAGAGGCAGCTCCCGCCCCCCTGCAGCAGGAACTGGGTGTACTCATCGACACTGCAGCGAGAAAACTTTCTGGGAAGATAGTATCTGTATACACACACACACACACACACACACACAGATCGAGACCAGGACATGACAAAAAATAAACAGCACAATGCTTCTCTGCCAATAAGAAATGCCAAATCCTCCGTGGCTGTCTGTGCCTTCACTTTGCAATCGCACACAAATGTTACCATCTGTAGTTGGACATTCGCGCAAATGAATATTTATTGTTCCATCTGGTCAGTAGAGCCAAATCACGCATACTGTGTAACACTTTACATTCAACTTCAAATTCCTACAAGGTGGTTGGGCATGCTGACGTCTCATGTGTCAACAAATCAAACACAAGCCGTGATCATCGCAGGCTTTTCTCATCGAAGAGGAAAAGTCGAAGCATCCCTCTGTTACAGGTGTTTGATTGAGTGAAATGATCATCACAGTTAGGGGGGGGGAGGCAAGAAAACAGTCGTGTCAACAAACAGAGAAGAGATGTTTGATCTTTACCCCGTGTCTTCCATGATGCAGCCCAGCCACGCATCTGGGCACCTGCAGTCTCCTGTGAAGAAGACCAGGAGGAAGAAAAGCACTCATGAGACGGGGAAACTTAAATAAATAATGTGAAGGAAATAACATAGGGATCAGCGTTTACCACCCCGAGCTGTGACACTTCACATGCTGCAGTAAAGAATAGACTTTCCATAGAACTAGTGATGTGGAGAGCATACCGTGTGTGCACTGAGCTCTTGTCCTGGCTTTAAATAATGAACCTGATAGCTTTTCAACATTAATCACTGAGCTCATTGTTCTCAATGCTCTTACAACCATCCCCTCCTTCTTGGACGCAGGTGACTAATCACCTAATGGAGAAGTCTAATTACAGAAGAGAACTGCTGGACAGACATATCCACAGTAACCTCAATACTGTCGCTGCTCGCCTCCACCCTTCCCTCGCTGATCTTACTCTCTCGCTTTGATATTTTATTCAGTTCAGCCCTAGGTTTATAGACCGCTCGATCCTCCCCCCATGCATATTCTCTGTTATCTTATACCTGCAGAGTTGCGTATGTTGTTCCACCTCATGCCGATGTTTTGGCCGAGACTCTGGCACAAAGTGATGGCCATCGCTCCTACATTCCCAAACTGCAACAATCAAACATAGAATCCACACGAGTCTTATTGTAACATGTGGACATGAGGTAACTTCTCTTTCACCAACCAGGATGTTCTAAAACCCAGGATTAGAGAAATATTTTGACATTTTTTAAAACATACAGACAATATTATAAAACATATATATTATAATAAATAATTAATAAAAAATATATTTTATTTAAAGCTTTTTAAATAATATTTTTTAAATAATAATAAAGGTCCAATCAAGGAGTTTCAATATAAAAACCTTGTATACTATTTAACAATAGTTTAAATCATTAAATTTTATAATTTAAATTGTGCAACAAATATGAGGTAACATTGATTTGATTGATCTGGTTGAATCATCTACATTTAGCGAAACCATAATGTTTAATTTTAACAACTGTTAAAATAAATAGATTTTCCTCACCTCGTTGATGCCTCCTCCCCTCGTTGGAGAGCACACCCCTCCTGTGTAGGCCGTCCCACTGCGGCTACTGTGAAATGTACGCCCTCTGAGGTGCAAAGGAAAGATACCAACATTTAGAATAAAAACCCGAACATCAAATGAGCCTTAATTCTCAAGGTAGTAGATTCCTCTTACGAGAAAAGATGGACGACGTCGCTCTGATCTTTGATGTTGTCCTTCCTGTACTTCATGAAGTTCTGCAGCGTTATCAACGGATCTTCCATTACCAGCATCATATTTTTAGAGGTCCAGGTCTCCATGGCGACCAGCACGATCCTTGTGTTTAACTGTTCCTTGTAGATCTGGGGACCAAAACACGCCCATCAGTGCACCGCTGGCACCACACCTGTGCTGTGAATACTCTGCGTGTTGTCTGGCATAGCACATTCAGCAAATGTGGAAATAAACAAACACTTCCTGACATGTGGCAGAGTAGTGTGTATGCAGTGTAGTGTGTATGCAGTGTAGTGTGTATGCAGTGTGGTGTGTATGCAGTGTGGTGTGTATGCAGTGTAGTGTGTATGCAGTGTAGTGTGTATGCAGTGTGGTGTGTATGCAGTGTAGTGTGTATGCAGTGTAGTGTGTATGCAGTGTGGTGTGTATGCAGTGTGGTGTGTATGCAGTGTGGTGTGTATGCAGAGTAGTGTGTATGCAGTGTAGTGTGTATGCAGTGTGGTGTGTATGCAGAGTAGTGTGTATGCAGTGTGGTGTGTATGCAGTGTGGTGTGTATGCAGTGTGGTGTGTATGCAGTGTGGTGTGTATGCAGAGTAGTGTGTATGCAGAGTAGTGTGTATGCAGTGTGGTGTGTATGCAGTGTGGTGTGTATGCAGAGTAGTGTGTATGCAGAGTAGTGTGTATGCAGTGTGGTGTGTATGCAGTGTAGTGTGTATGCAGTGTGGTGTGTATGCAGAGTAGTGTGTATGCAGAGTAGTGTGTATGCAGTGTGGTGTGTATGCAGTGTGGTGTGTATGCAGTGTAGTGTGTATGCAGTGTGGTGTGTATGCAGAGTAGTGTGTATGCAGTGTGGTGTGTATGCAGTGTGGTGTGTATGCAGATGTAGTGTGTATGCAGTGTGGTGTGTATGCAGTGTGGTGTGTATGCAGTGTGGTGTGTATGCAGTGTGGTGTGTATGCAGTGTAGTGTGTATGCAGTGTGGTGTGTATGCAGTGTGGTGTGTATGCAGTGTAGTGTGTATGCAGTGTGGTGTGTATGCAGTGTGGTGTGTGTGTATGCAGTGTGGTGTGTGTGTATGCAGTGTGGTGTGTATGCAGTGTGGTGTGTATGCAGTGTGGTGTGTATGCAGTGTGGTGTGTATGCAGTGTAGTGTGTATGCAGTGTAGTGTGTATGCAGTGTGGTGTGTATGCAGTGTGGTGTGTATGCAGAGTAGTGTGTATGCAGTGTGGTGTGTATGCAGTGTAGTGTGTATGCAGTGTAGTGTGTATGCAGTGTGGTGTGTATGCAGAGTGGTGTGTATGCAGTGTGGTGTGTATGCAGTGTGGTGTGTATGCAGTGTAGGTGTGTATGCAGTGTGGTGTGTATGCAGTGTAGTGTGTATGCAGTGTGGTGTGTATGCAGTGTGGTGTGTATGCAGTGTGGTGTGTATGCAGTGTGGTGTGTATGCAGAGTAGTGTGTATGCAGAGTAGTGTGTATGCAGTGTAGTGTGTATGCAGTGTGGTGTGTATGCAGAGTAGTGTGTATGCAGTGTGGTGTGTATGCAGTGTGGTGTGTATGCAGTGTAGTGTGTATGCAGTGTGGTGTGTATGCAGAGTAGTGTGTATGCAGTGTGGTGTGTATGCAGTGTGGTGTGTATGCAGAGTAGTGTGTATGCAGTGTAGTGTGTATGCAGTGTGGTGTGTATGCAGAGTAGTGTGTATGCAGTGTGGTGTGTATGCAGTGTAGTGTGTATGCAGTGTAGTGTGTATGCAGTGTAGTGTGTATGCAGTGTAGTGTGTATGCAGTGTGGTGTGTATGCAGTGTGGTGTGTATGCAGTGTGGTGTGTATGCAGTGTGGTGTGTATGCAGAGTGGTGTGTATGCAGTGTAGTGTGTATGCAGTGTGGTGTGTATGCAGTGTGGTGTGTGTGTATGCAGTGTGGTGTGTATGCAGTGTGGTGTGTATGCAGTGTGGTGTGTATGCAGAGTAGTGTGTATGCAGAGTAGTGTGTATGCAGTGTAGTGTGTATGCAGAGTGGTGTGTATGCAGTGTGGTGTGTATGCAGTGTAGTGTGTATGCAGTGTAGTGTGTATGCAGTGTGGTGTGTATGCAGTGTGGTGTGTATGCAGAGTAGTGTGTATGCAGTGTGGTGTGTATGCAGTGTAGTGTGTATGCAGTGTAGTGTGTATGCAGTGTGGTGTGTATGCAGTGTGGTGTGTATGCAGTGTGGTGTGTATGCAGTGTAGTGTGTATGCAGTGTGGTGTGTATGCAGTGTGGTGTGTATGCAGTGTAGTGTGTATGCAGTGTGGTGTGTATGCAGTGTGGTGTGTATGCAGTGGTGTGTATGCAGTGTGGTGTGTATGCAGTGTAGTGTGTATGCAGTGTAGTGTGTATGCAGTGTGGTGTGTATGCAGTGTGGTGTGTGTGTATGCAGTGTGGTGTGTATGCAGTGTGGTGTGTATGCAGAGTAGTGTGTATGCAGTGTAGTGTGTATGCAGAGTAGTGTGTATGCAGAGTAGTGTGTATGCAGTGTAGTGTGTATGCAGTGTAGTGTGTATGCAGTGTAGTGTGTATGCAGAGTAGTGTGTATGCAGAGTAGTGTGTATGCAGTGTGGTGTGTATGCAGTGTAGTGTGTATGCAGTGTAGTGTGTATGCAGAGTAGTGTGTATGCAGTGTGGTGTGTATGCAGAGTAGTGTGTATGCAGAGTAGTGTGTATGCAGTGTGGTGTGTATGCAGTGTAGTGTGTATGAAGTGTAGTGTGTATGCAGAGTAGTGTGTATGCAGAGTAGTGTGTATGCAGTGTGGTGTGTATGCAGTGTAGTGTGTATGCAGTGTAGTGTGTATGCAGAGTAGTGTGTATGCAGTGTAGTGTGTATGCAGTGTAGTGTGTATGCAGAGTAGTGTGTATGCAGTGTAGTGTGTATGCAGTGTAGTGTGTATGCAGAGTAGTGTGTATGCAGAGTAGTGTGTATGCAGAGTAGTGTGTATGCAGAGTAGTGTGTATGCAGAGTAGTGTGTATGCAGAGTAGTGTGTATGCAGAGTAGTGTGTATGCAGAGTAGTGTGTATGCAGAGTAGTGTGTATGCAGAGTAGTGTGTATGCTCCTACCGCATCTGCCATGTTGACCACCGCTTTGGCAAAGTTCTTGGTTTGGCTGCTGGAGCGACGTAGCTGTACAAACTGTTGAGACACAGAGACACACACATGGTGTAAGAGACGGATCATGTTCACACACACACACACACACACACACACACACACACACACACACACACACACCTTTATCCTTTATCTTTACCATGCAAACCACACGGTTAGAAGCCTCTTTGACCCGGACATCTCTAATTCCTCTGTACGATAAAGACCACCGGCGCTGATCAAAGAGTATCTTTGACTCACCATTTCATTGTCGTTGACCACCATCAACTCAATGTATTTGGTCTCAGTCTGGACAGAGGGCTTGCGAACAGATCTCTTGGATCTCCTCAGCCCCCCCGACACCTGCTCCTCCGTCCTTTGGTCCGGTCCGTCGTCATCACCGTCACCTCCTCTGCTATCCCACTCACTGTCCTCTGAACAGTCTGGACACACAGAGAAGCAGAGCTGCAGGCACAACCTTTCTCTTGTGCTGTAAGGTGCAGCGCCGACATTACTCATATCTCGCTGTTCAGTCAAAACATTACAGCGTTGTCGAGTGAAGCGATGTCACGTGACAAGTTCTCATAAATGTGTGACATTATAATCTCAGAGAATATTCAAGTTTCTTTCTTGTAAATGTAAGAATTCAATCTCAGAAGTTCTGATTGGCCCTTATACGGCGTCGCAGAAGTGTCCTCTCTCACTGGTGTGAAGAGCTTTCTGAACATAGGAGAGACGACAATGTTGGAGGTTTACTAGACTCTTATTTTGAAATTCTTCTAACAATGAATAAGAGGTCGGGTCTAACTGAAGGCAAGGAAGTTATATGCAATGTTATGATAGAGATAAGAAGATTAGAAAAGAATTAAAGGCAGATTTATTCTGACGTGAGTGTCAGTAGTTCATGTTTTAAATGCATCTATGTACCTGTGCAGTCGGGGGAAAGTCTGATATCAGGCATCCTGCGGATTAAGTGAGCGCCATCCTCCTATAACAGATTACATCCAGATGACGTTAAACACATTAGGACTTAAAAACAACAATCTAGACTCTCAATAATTCAGAAATGATCACGCTCCTATTTACCCGATTGCTCCCGTTGTGAACGGGCTCAATCCCGTAAGAGAAGAAGCCGTCGGAAAACATGCCGCTGAGGACCACGGACAAGAGAAGGACACATAAACAGAGCAGTAGGGGGTAGAAAACGTAACAGCTGAGCACAATTAGTTAATCATGTGTGCAGATGAATTGTGATTTTCTGAATAAAGGTTTGCTGTCAGGCTCACCGCAGGCCGTGGCAGGTGGAGAGAGCTGCCCAGGACTCTGGTAAACCTCGTAACCTTCCCTGGTAGTAGCAGTGCTCCGCTCCCTGTGGACACAACGCACCATCATCAACAACCTCCACTGACACACTTCAGGCTCTCTGTTATACGTCATTGGGTATTGTAATAGGTCAGCGCTCAGGAAAAACCTCCGCATAGGTGACTCCTCTCTCCATCTTTCCCCACTATCGCGCTTATGGCACAGTTTCTGACCTACTTGGGTCCCGTTCTCTACTCCACTTTATTCTGCTTCACTGACAATAGAGAGGGAGGTAAACCCTTGACAAGGAGAATTTACCCCGGGATGATTTCCCAGTAGGCCGGCTGCAACTGAAAAACAAGACGAGAATTGTCCTCTGCTCCTGCCTGGCCTTTAGAACGACCTTGACTACCACGATGGAGCCCCTTTGTCTCCGGCTAGCACTCACAGCGGCGAAGCTGAACCACCAGGAGAGGTGAGAAAAGCGAGAAACACTGGTTCACCTGGATTTCAGCTCAGGCAAACAACGCTTTAGTGCTTTGAATAGAAACAAAAGATAGGGATGCATCTTTCCTTTTATAATCCCACACTTTCCCAGTCTCAAATAGTAATCCAGATTTCTCTGTATATGCCAAATAATTCCTTGAATACTGTAGCTCATACAAATCAATTAACAGACAAAATCAATGCACAGCATTTCGAGCTGCAATGCTAAACAGTGCAATGTCATGCTGTTTCCGTCATGTGCATTTAAATACTGCAGACCTTCAACCCCTACAGTAACAGCAGGGATGCCCGGTGGCTTTGCATGGTATCCAACTGGCATTACACATTCTTTGTAGAAATAATAGAAAACAGAAATCCTTTTCCATATTCTCTTTTCTCAGTGCTGGAAATGACTGAACTTAAATACTCTTCCATACTGCGTGGGAACCCTGATATCATCGGCGACGTGCCAGCCCTGAATGCATCACACCTGCGATGTCCAGCGACATCAACATCACAGGCATCACGGGAAGCCACCGTCCAGCCGAGCAACAATCTGCCCTGACTACAGGTCTCCATCCCTGACATTTTAAGCTTCCTCTCCCTCCCACCGCTCTGGGAACAAACCAAACGCTTATACTCCCCTAACATTACCAAAACTCATCTTGTCTTTGTATTAACTGGCATTTTGCTCCTCGTTTTCCCTCCTCCTCTCCCGTCGGCTCTGCTCTTCCCTCCTTCTCGCTCTTCTTTCATTCTCTTCGCTGCCAAGAACTTAATGACACTGCTGAGCTAACTCGTCGCTATGGAAACAGGCTTGTGATTGGTCAGGAGGACTAAAGGAGAGTTTGGCATTATTGCGGGTGGAGACATGGAGTGCTGGCTGGGTGGGTGGGTGACTGCTGGAGGGGGGGGGGGGGGGGGGGGGGGGGGGGGCAATGAGTGGCACATTTATATAGAAGGAAAGAATGTGCCTTCCCTACTGGCTGGCAGAATGCAGTGACATTCCTCTGGTCTGTCCTCACAAGCGCACGTCACATTAGATGTCAAGGCTTTCATCCATTTTCCTCTTATCTCTTAATTCTTTCTCTGAGCTTGTGGCGTCCGCTCCCTTTCTTCTTCACTGTCTGAGAAAGGCCACAGCAGAAAGGTACGCATGCACGCAGCTGACCCCACGCATGTAGAGCACCGTAACATACATACTGTTAACATGTTACATACATATTGTGTTTCTAAAGTGAGACTTTAATCAAACAGATATGCGTTAGATGAATTTATATGAGATACATCAAATATATTCCTTCCTCTGGCTGTTTTTATTGTGTTGTTATTGCTTTAACTGTTTCTTTTACTGTTTATATGACAATGTAAAGTGCCTTTGAGTGCCTTTTAAAGTGCGAAATAAAATGTATTATTATTACAATTATAGGAATTGTGTTATATAATAACACCTGCATTAACTGGCAGCAGCATCGGTGTAAAATGTGACAAAGTCTCAGTTTCTACAGCCAAAAAAACAAATGCATCTCATTAATATGCAAAGATCTTTGTGCCAAGAGACAAGTTCACTCTCTAAAATCCTGTCAGGACACATCCCCACCCCACGCGATCAGTCTTACCACCGACTGTGAGGGTCTGTCATCCTGGGTAAAGTGTCGTTCCACGTATTCCGAAGACAGGAGGTGACTGCAAGGAGAGGAGAGAAACCGTGAACATCTCCAACAGCATTACCTCCAAATCATCAAACCAAAAAATGTGCTTTCATCCGGGACATTCTCCCTCTCTTGCTCTGCCCTCACATTTATCCCACAAAGACTAAGTGAACATATTAATATGTGGTGTTAATAAAACCAGTGGCACCTCGTGAACATGCAGCAGTGTGTGTCTGTGTGTTTGCCACATTGTTATTCCCCATCTTGTCAAGTAACATAATAGAGGCGCTAAGTGCATTTGCTTAAGTGCTGGGAAATGATAATGAGGACATCTGCAGTGAATTAAAAGCACCTGCTGATACGAGCGTACAGAAAGGCAGAGCTGATGATCTTTGAATGGTAATACTAACTGGTTTAGCTCCAGGTCCAGAGTGAAGCTGTGTCCAAACGCTGCCACTTGGAAACAGCTCTGGGCCAAGTGGACGGGCTGGAGAAAAAGAAACCCCACACACACACACACACACACACACACACACACACACACACACACACACACACAGATTACATAGTTGTTCAATCAAAGTGTAACAAAACAATTGAGGTTGAGTGTCGCTCTGTAAAAGCCACACAGTGATTGTGAAGTTCTCCATGAATGATTCAACAGAATCAACAGTGAGCAACGAGACAGATGAAATATTATGACTGATAAAGTCTCCATTGATCGGCTGCCAGCGTCCAGGTACAGCTGCGGTTGTTAAAGCGCCACGCTGGGACTTTAGTTATAGAGACGTATGGAGGAAGCTGAAGGAGGGGAGACAACTTTACTGTCCAGTCTTCAAGGTCTAATCGGGAGTCGAAGGTGTTGTGTCTTCATTTCTACGGTCTACATTCAGCCATACTGTGCCAATGCCCCTAATGGACAGCTGCCAGAGGAGGAGGGGGGACAGCCGGGCCAGGAGAGAGAAAGATTTTACTGCAGACTAAACAGTGTGTCTATTCAGCAGCTCTGACTGTGCCAGTGTGGCTTTGATCTCAGTCTGGAGGAACCAGGCTGCAGTGAATCACTGGGCTTTTACAATCAAATGCATCACCATCCAGGAATTATTCCCTGCAGGGAGTACGGACAACGCATCTCTTACTACTGTCTCGGAGAGGCTGACGAATGGAGTCCGTCGGGGCTCCTGTCTCTGTGCAGCTTTACGATTGTGTTGTGTGTGACTTCCTCAGTGCACGGTAAAATCCTTTTAAGGACTCGTCGTGCACGTTGGTTCAAAAGGTGAGATTGAAATGTTGTTCTTGACAAAACTATCTGACCACCTTGTCCTTATGAAATCAATATGTATCTTTGTATAATCATAGTGATGTCAAAGGAGGTGGCTGATTTCTTTATGTTAAACAACAACCTGTTACATTTAAGTGGGAATTAGTCTCAGTGCTTTTCTCACATGACCAATAACCAATCAAATCAATTTCAGATACAGGATATCAACCAATAATATAAATATTCTTGCACAGCACATCAGCCTGAAATCTTAAAATAATTGTAATCCAATCGGTGCTGAAACAAAACAAAGTATTTATGCAAAAACGTGCAGAAAACACAAATCTTATTTGTCTTTCAGATAAACACGTAAACTAGTTAGGCAAAAATACTGTTGCCTACTTTCAAAGCAGCATGATGCGACAGAAAAGAAAGAAAAAGGTCAGCTCGTGACCCCCTGCTGCTTCTAAATGTATTATGTCCCTCATTCCAAGCGTCTTAAATATTTAAAGAAACTAAACACAGCAGGTCTAGACAAGCAGCTGGAACAGTGTCGTCATTTGTATCGTCTGTATATTATGTTAGAATAAGATTAACATTCATCTTAACTATAGTCAAACCTGTGACTGTGTGTGTGAGGAGCCTAATGTTCTCTCTCACAACAGATGAACTACATAATATCAGCATGGCAGAGAGAGAGAGGGAGGGGGGGGGGGGGGGGGGGGGTTAGGGATGGGGACTGCTCAAGCCTCTTGGACCATGCTGCACTTCTCACACAGGCCTGCTTCATAATGAATGGGGACATACTTCAACACACTGCTGAATAATGAATAATGAAATAATGAAGTGGAGGGCTCAGCCCAGCAGCTGGATGATCGGACAAAATGATTCAATATTTGAGGACGGGCTGATCTTCGTCATGTGAAGATGAGGGCCACTACATACACACACCCAAACACTGAACCAGCTCCTTGATAGACTGCATTTACTCTAATGCTTGTACTGTACACAAAGCATGTCAGGAGTCAGGAGGCGTTGCAAGATGTTACTGCTCGGGTTTAGGCTGTAAAAAACATCAACTTGTCTGTGTTGGTTCCCCAGCTGACGTTACTTCACTGTGGACATTTAAAGGGATTTGCAGTGACTAACTGGGTCAAAATCACAAGGAGCGGAGTCTGCTGCAAAACACCACCCTGCACTGTCATCCTGGTGTAGCAGGACCTGCGTGTGAGCTGCACTGTTAGAGACGCTGGAAAAATGAGGTTCCCAGCAGCAGAATAACCGTCTGTCTTCCTGTCACACCCATAGATGTGTCCACAAACACTTGCTACACTGCCACCCATAGTACATCTTCTTTAATAAGGATGCACGATGATGCTGAGCACCAGACTTGAAGTTATGAATGGTTTCCTATAATGTATTGATCGGCACATTAAGCTGCAGGCCCCCATTTCATGTGATGTGGTCCAGAAAAAAAAAACAGTTCTACGTGTCAAGCGTGAGGTTATAATGAATCCTCTGATTTAAAAAGCCATGTGCATACATTGACAACTGGGATCATTTATATTCATTACAGTGAAATTAATCTAATCCTCATTTTGCTGGGAGATTCCTGAAACCCTGTCAAGGACCCCTTGGTGTACCTGCCCCCAAATTAAAACTCACAGACAACAGAATTGGGGATTTGAGACAACTTACCAAGGTGTTCCCAGTGCTGTTCTTCACCCTGGTATCCAAGTACTCATGAGCCGTTTCCTCCTCCGACTCGATCTTTTGCACCAGCCGCTTTGGATAGGTGACCTTAATGGCAGTGTCCCCGCCGTCCGGCTGCCCTGCCGGGGAAAACCAGTCCCAGATACCTTCATCCTGTACCGGGCTTCTGTCCTCTCCTGCAGGTGGTACAACAAAGACACTCTTACTATGAGCGTGCAAAGGGCTTGGCAAGGGAGGGACACAGCTCTCTAAATTGGACCTCAGTGTTGTAATAAACAAAGAAAATGGTAGAAGTTGATCTGAAAGTGATATTTCTTTACGAGTCTCCCTGTGTGAGCATTCAGATCAGTGTGTTTGTTTCTGTAAGCTAATGCTTTGATGACCTCATTTATCACACTGAGCAGTTAACAACGTTTTATCAGCCACTAAGAAATGTAGTCCACGTAATAATATAGTATTTTATAATAGTTTATTGGGCTCTATAGTGGAGTGATTACCACATGCACATATACACAGGGCCTTTGTAGCTTCAATCATCACGCAGGCTGTAAAACACGTTGATTGGTGATTGACAAGTTAAATCATAAAGCGTTTATGGTGGTTATGGGCACATTAGATATATGTGATGTGGCTGCGATGGAAATGTGTTGATGCAGTAAATGTATCGTGGAGTGCTTTCAGGCCAGCGGGCTGATTGGCACCGAGCCCCCGCTACAATAATATCACAGCTGATGCAAGGGGGGAAACGAAAAGGGCGCTCCCGCTCTTTATCCAAACCTTACCTGAGACCGCAAACCTCTCGCCCACTGCAGCAAAGACCATGAAGCACCACACCGCCAGCATGATCTTCACATATTCCCCCGGATTACAACATCGAGAGCCGCAAAAATGTCACGAACCCGACCGACGGAGGGGAGGAAAAACACCCAAAACGGCACAGCAGAAATGATGGCGAAAGTGAATCTGCTAAACATCTGATGATGTGCGTCCTCTCATCTCTCTCTCTCTGTCTCTCTCTCATCTCTCTCTCTCTCTCTCTCTCTCTCTCTGTCTCTCTCTCTCTCCCTCTCTGTCTCTCTCTCTCCCTCTCTGTCTCTCTGTCTCCCTCTCTCTCTCTCTCTCTTTCTCTCTCTCTCTCTCTCCCTCTCTCTCTCTCATCTCTCCCTCTGTCTCTGTCTCTCTCTCTCTCTGTCTCTCTCTCTCTCTCTCCCTCTCTGTCTCTCTCTCTCCCTCTCTCTCTCTCTCTCTCTCTCTCTCTCTCTCTCTCTCTCTCTCTCTCTCTCTCTCAGCTCAGGAAAACACCGCTTTTGAGAATATGGATTAGCATATCAGAGTGATGACACATCAATCATAACCTAGACCTATGGCAGTTTGGAAAGGGAGAGTGCGGGTGCCTATGGGTGCCTATGGGTGTATATGGATGAGGGTGTATATACCAATATGCAGTATGCGGAAACGAAGGGACTGGAAGAGAGGATGCGTTGGGTCTGCGATGAGGAGGACACGTGGGACCGTGATACCCTCCCTCATCCCGAGCAGCCTCCTCCTCCCGTTGCCGGGGAGAGGATGCGACAGCCCGGCTGGTGCTGAGGTGAACGGCCGAACAGAAGCCACGAAGGGGACACGATGTATGAACTCAATGTATGAACGAATGTCCCGACACGAGAGACATCACAGCTAAACATGTTGACATCATGCATCATCCATGTTCCCCCTGTTTCCATGGTAACCAACACAACTTTTTGTCATTCATGTGTTTGTCATTTATTTTTTTAACAATAAGACTTCTGCTAGGACTAATATCAAAAGGATAATAATATTGATCTTATATTAAACCATATTTGCATTTCTAAAATAAGTTTTGATGATTAGAGAGGTAGACTCTTCACTTAAAACATTTATCTTATATTATTCGGAAGCTTTTAAGCATCTACTAGCTGTAAAAAAAAAATGTCACATGTTGTCTTTTGAGCATCTACGCAGGTAAAGTACTTTCTCTCTTGGAGTAAATTCAGAATCAAGACAGTGTTTAGTAATAAAGCAGGACAGGTTCTGGACAGGTGAAGCATTTGTTCATGCAAAAAACAAGCACATCAGATAAACACCTGGCTGTACTTCAATGAAATTAAAAGCATTGGTACATTATTGACACACAGAAATACTGGAAACATCCCTGTATGAATGTTAGAAAATGGTAAAGACTCCAAAACATGCATCAATATAAATATATTATGTGTAGATGTACAGAAGGGATTTAGATAAACATGACAGGTCCTGTGTGATGTATGCATTTAATTGCATATGTCCAAAAGACATTGAAGCATTCAATCAATTGGCTTTAAATTAGGACCGTACATATCAAACATTACAAGTGGAGACCTGCAGTGCTCTGGGTTTTGCTGCCTCAGTCATGTGACCTGCAGGGTTTTCTTCCTTGATGCAGTTAAGTCTTCCAGCACCATCCTGCAACACATCCGGCTAATGGAGGCACATTGTGCACTGACAGCCCCCTCTGAATATTTCATCTACCCCCCTTTGAGACTAGCAGGGATCAAGAGATAGTGGGGAAAAGATGGAGGAGAGAGCAGCAGAAGGAGTGAAGCATCAAAGGCTGTATAAGCGCTTGTCCTGAGAAGTTCTTGTTCTCAACCTCAAAACAGACATTAATTCAGTTCAGTCTTTCTACTGCTAATCTCAATTCAAACAACGTCTTTTAGTGGTTTTCATCTGATCACACAGTGTTCAGCAGTGGGACATCTGAGTAACTAAATGTGCAGAGAGAACTGCGAGTCAGGGCAGCAGAGAGAATGCACAGCAGGACTTACACATTACACATATATATTGTAAAACACATGTGATCAGTGTACAACCTGCACCAGAGTGAGACAGAGACACACTACCCTCTACTGTGCGAATAGCTGCATCACACTGACACCAGGCTGACATCATTGCATAGTCTTCAGGTATAACGTCATTAAGACTGGAGAATATGGCTTCTATGAAGTTGTTATTATAAGTATTTCCCATGTGATGTGTTAGAAAGGTCTGTCATGGGTTTATTATGAGGCCTACCTGCAGCTTTAAGTAGTTGGCACATGTGTTGTCTTGCTCGTGTTTCACGTTTGTTTGCACACAGCTGAGCTTCATGGAGCAATTAGGTTAATTAGTTTCAGCTTTACTTGCTGAGCGTTGCAAAGTGTTGAATCATTGAGCACGTGCTGGTGACCAGGCGCTGCCAATTAACCAATTAGGCTCTTTCGAGGGGCTAAAAGACAGGCTGACCAGAGCGGCAACCTGCCCGTTACATATCTTCTCTGAAGAAGTGTTCACGTATCGAAGAAAAAAAAAAAATAATGAATGGTGTGCAACCTGTCGACGGTCAGCCGCTGCAGCTGTTCAACTGCACCCACGCGGACTGTGGAGCGACTTTCAGCAGACAGTGGAGACTGAAGGATCACGAGACGGTGCACACCGGAGCGGTGAGGAAAATATCTACTGTATAAATGTTCAAAACTCCTGAAAGACAACGTTAAAAGTAGATATAGCCTTACAAACTTGGAAGTTGTAGGCTAACTGTTGTTACCAAACGTCCACAGCGCCCGTGTCTCTGCACAGTTGCCGGCTGTGGTCATCGTTTCTCGAGAAAATCCCACCTGAGCCGCCACATGCTTCAGCATAGTGGGGTGAAGCAATTCCAGTAAGTCACGTCCCGTTTGTAGCCTACTGTTACTCTTCACAACCTACGTCCTCATTGTAACTCTTACTTTCGTCAGATGCAAACTTGCGAGCTGCACGCAGAGTTTCTTCCACGCAGGAAAGCTGAAGAGACATATTCGCTACGTCCACGGAGACAAAAACAAGTATTTCAAGGTTTGTCCTGAGACACTGATGTCTCCACGAGGTGGCGCCAGACGGCCGCATTTTAACAGCATCCTCTGAAAGTCAGTCTTTAGTGTAATGTTAACCTCTTGGGTTTCTTTCCTCCCTCAGTGTAACCAGACAAACTGCTCGTTGACCTTCAAAAAGCGCAGACTGTTTAAACTGCACTTAAAGGAGCACGGCGTGCCTGCTGAGTCCAAGTATGTCTGTCGTACATCATTCAATCTGTAAAGATGGGATAGATTTTCTGTAGTATCAAATCAGACTCTGTAGCTTTGTCGTGCGTAAATGAAATGCCTGACTTTCTCAGGCTGAGTGGGTGTGGCCCCAGTAGACTTGAATGTATTTTTACCTCTGCCCATCCCCGGTGGGGTACTTAGGTGTTTGAAGGCTGGGTGCGGTGCCACGTTCAACTCTCATATCGCCCGCAAAGCCCATGAGAAGAAGCACACAGGTTGGTCCATTTCAATCCTAGCAGGGCTTCTTCCGTCTTCCATTAAGAGGGTTGTGACTGCTTTTGCGTGTAACCTTTTTGTGCATCCGAGATGATTCTTTCAGGATGTATGACGTGTATGCTGGTTCCCTGCAGGTTACCGCTGCCCTCATGCCAACTGCCAGGTGTTTGAATACACCTGGAGCAAACTTCAGAAGCACGTGCATGCCAAACACCCAGGTAAACGTGTTGTCATAGTACAAATGTCCTTATTCCATCCCAAATTTAGTTTTTCACTTCTCTTTTTTAAATGTGTTGTAGCTACGTTCACATGCCAAGCGTGCAAGAAGGTGTTTAAGAAAGCAGATGCTCTGCGGCGGCACAAACGGATCCACGCTTCCCATAAGCCTGTGCTGGTTTGTCCCAGGGACGACTGCCACGCCTACTTCTCTACAACCTTTAACCTGCAGCACCACATCCGCAAGGTGCACCTCCAGCTCTTCAAACACAGATGCTCCTTCCCCGACTGCCCACGCACGTTTGCTATGAGAGTAAGTGACATGTCTTGGCTCCGGTTAGGACCTGACAGAATTATTTTATTTGTATTCAAAGGCTTAGAGCTTAAGAGTAATTTGTATTTATTTGTAATTATTGACCATGGTTTTAAGAAACGTGCCAAATCAATGTGACTTGATTTCTACACGTACTGCCCTTGTGTTGAACAAAGTTTCAACTTGTGTATAACATTGTGGTTTTGTTCCATCACACAGGAGAGTATGACTAGACACCTGCGTCGCCATGACCCAAGCGCCACCACTCTGATAGTAAGTCTGTGCATATGTGGACTAAAGCCCCACAATGAGCTCTGAAGCCATCTGGTCAGGGGACTCTTCATTTGAGATTTCTTGGGGGTTTACATGCAGTGTTTTATAAATGTGTGGCATCAAACTGACGTCTTGCGCCCAAACGTTTCTCCTAAATTGCTTAATTTCCCTGAACAGAAGCGTTTGCGGCCTAAGAAGTCCTGGCAGAAGCGTTTGGATGGACACCATCTGCCCCTTGTGGAGGAAAACCTGCGTCGCCTCTTCGCCCTGCGCATGAGGATCTCCCGACGTGCCAAAGTGGAAACCAACCTCTCGCGCCTCTTCAATGAGCGCAAGATCCCTCATTATGTCGACCCAGAAGTCAACCTGCGTAATCTGTTTGGGCTCAAACGGCCCCGCCCTTTAGAGAAGCCTGAGGTCGAATAAATAAAGATGCATCCAGATAACAGCGCAAGTTTGAACTTCCTGAAATCTGCAGGCTTAAGTTGGACTGATTTTTCTTTAATGTTTTAGAAATTGGGTCTCTTTGGTTGAGTTTTATTTAATGTAGCTGTCATACATTTATATATTTCACTAATTATTGGTCACGTGACTCATTGATTATGTGAAGCGTTTGAGAAAATGAATTCTAGTTCTTGAAGACAACATGTCTAATCTGAAATGCTTAATTTGTAACCTGCCGTGTGCTGACCCAATAAATGAGTTACATTTTGATCAAAGTGTTTTCATTGTGATGATGGTGCTGGAGGTCGGCCCATCAGTAGCAGCTGCTGGAGAGGACTCGTCGCTCAGGAGTTCTTTGTTCGGTTTCATTTCATTGCAGTGGAAAGAATTTCATTGTTGACGCACGCAAACGGCCGTCTTCTTCCAGCCTCTATATTTTGTGCTTTGTGCACATATTGGTTGACGTTTGTGGAACAACAAATCTACTTTCACATGAGTAAGAGCTGAGTCACAAAGCATGCCTCTTTCGAGGGTGGATAAGACCTTTGAGCAGAAAGTAGACGAGTATCAGCGATCAGAACTGTAACATGTTGCACTTTTGATTTTAGCCTCAAGAACATTTACACTAAATGTTGGTGCTTGTGTTATTTGAGCTTATTTACCACTTAGTCTGACTGTGGTGGAAAAGGTATTCAGATCCTGAAGTAAAAGTCCTGCATTCAAAACGAAGTGAAAAGTATTAAGAGTAGCCACATCAGAGCGACTATACAATTTCATGCATTGTTTTAATGTTTAGCAGACGTGGAGCTGATTGTGGGTGGTTTAAAAACACTAACACTGCATATTTGATATGCTGATTTTAAAATCTAAATTGTAAAGTAGCTAAAAGCTGTCCATTAGGTGTAATAGTGGCGGGAAAGTGCAATATTTCCCTCCACTATTATAAGTAGCACATAAAAATACCAAGTACCTCATGAGCTGCCATGACACCGGCGCCGCTTTAGCTTTGAGCGCCGGTTTATTCTGACTTCTCTTCCACAGGAAAGCTCGTCATAAAATATATGACATGGACAATAAAACATGTCTGACTTGGAGGACAATGAAGGAGAATCCTGTAATACAGGCCTATATTTTAAAACCACATTTTTAACACATTTAAAAGGTGCTTTATATTCATAATAGTCTGTTATATGGCTTCTTTATTTTATCTTTATGGCTTTATTTATTATAACTCTTTTTTCCCAGTTCCAGTGGAGCCAGAGTCGACTTCAAAGCTTCAGCTAAGCTGTCAGTTTGAGTTCAGACGCTGTCGTCACTGCTTTGTTTTTCTCTGCTTTGCCAAAGGTCATTCTCTCTTCCTCCTTCACTCGCTGCTGAGCTGCCTCTTTAGGTACCATACATTAACCTATCCTACAGCAGCTGACCCGCACGCTCTGTCAAACAGGAGGGTCTGCGCACAGCTTCAGAAACACCAACACGTGCTTCAGCAGCACGCGGTTACATCCATAATTATCTTTTCCTGTTAGGATTAGCTTTAATTATTGTACATTTCATTCATTTGCAAGAGATAAAAGCATCAATCAGTGCCTCTTAAGATTGTCACATTTCGATGGATGAAGGCTTTCACACTCGACACTTCTCGGCGGAGTATGAATTTGAAAAGGATGTTCTTGTTTCTATGGTGATCATGCAACACAGTAAACAAGGTTTTCTAAAAGCTGTGTTCTGCTCCTCGTCCGCGTTTTCTTTTTATAGAATAAATAGGACCGTGTTTGCAGGTGTTGAAAGCACAGGAGGGGGTTAAATGTTGACTGCGGCTTTGTTTCCCACTGGTGCTATGAAGTCCCACACGAGCGATGACGCCACGTGACGTCTCAGAGGCCAAGCGTCGGACTTGTTCCTGCAATGATTTCAAACTGAATCACATAAGGCTAACCAAAAACCTCACCGTCACCCTCTGACGCTCGGGGAAAGGTCATGTCAATTATCCACAGAGTGAGCGTGACCTTTGGTGTGAAACGCCGAGCTTTGATTTTGTAACATGCGCATCACAGAGCGGCACAAAGGAAAAGTCACAACAACAACATCCCAGTGTGGGACGCTCATTCCAAATGTTACACAGAGAGAGTGGTTTGTAGTTTCCTCACACTGCACTCTTCTGCCCTGCAAATCAACAGTGGACATCTGGGATGCCAAATGTGCAATGGGGAGTTTGGCTTGTGGTGTTTGTAGTTTATCTGCAGGAGTGGATGTTTAGTTTCAAAGGAAAAGCCTGAATAGTCCGGACGTACGCAGTCACCTTGCCTTAATCTGCAGGTAGAGAGAGAAGTGATTTCATTACGACAATTAAAGTGCAGATGAGACACTATTTACATACATCTTATCTTTTCAGGTATTTATTTCCCCGGTTGTTTGCACAATGAAACTCTTGAGTCCCCTTGAATCATTTTTATTCCGGTGACGACAGCTCGTCGATAAAAATGGCCTTGACCTACAGGATCAAGTACCCGGTGAGTGGCTCGACAAACAACACAATGATTCAACGAATGTCTTCATTACAGTAAATAACAGCCCCTTTTGCTTTTACCACCAACACGACAAATAGTAATACTGAAGCTCTATATCTGGTATACGTCTACAGATCTGCCACAATGTATATGGTTTGTTGCTGGTAAAAGCATTGCATGCTTTATTTGGCGGATGATTTTGCGTGTTACTGCATCTTCCTCCGTAGAAACAATAGATAGAAGTCATAAAAAATGTGCATTCCTCCCAAACAAACAAATTAGAGGACATGTTTTAGTACTGCCAATAAATACTACATCTCTGGAGCTTTGTGGTGTTCCTCTACGTTCACCCTTTTTATTAATAAAGTCCTTTCCTTTGTTCCTCACAGGGGAGCGCTTTCTAACTTGAGGACTAAAACCCACATTTCTCTCACATTTACAGAACATACAGGGGGAAACAATCAGGACGTCAGAGAAGGAGAAAAACACTGCTTCAAAAAAAATCCCGGAACAAGGAGATAAATCAAAGTAGGTTAACCGTGCAGTCGTCATGCCCTGATTTAGCCTGCCTTCTCCAGAATAGATGACCCAAAACCTCTTCTCCCCTCCCTTTTCCTCCCGTTTCCCATGGCCCTGTTTGAAGACAGCTGTAACACAACTACATGCCTGCTAAACTGACAGGATTAGCAAAATAAGCATCAAATAAGGAGACGTATGCACAGGTGTAAACATGCTCAGCTGCTCTTCGGCGATTTAACGCCACGCAAGGGAGCTTAAAAAAATCAAAAGGGCATTGTCAGATCTGACGTATGTAACTTTGTGAGTGGATGATAAAAAGAAATCAATATAATATATATATATATTTAAATGTTTTAAAGTCTTCAGGCATTCCCTTGAAAGCGAGTCTGGATCGAGGCCACACAAACGTAGCTGTTCGTGCCAGTACTGGTAATAAAAAAGCTTTAAAACAAAGATTTTTACACTTTGTGTTATGAAATATGTGTTTTATTGCTTCTGCGAGGAGTTAACGTGACCGAGAGTCCACGGCCTGCACAGCCGTGTGCTCTTAGCGAGACGCTTACAGTATGTCAGCACGCTCACAATGACAATGCTGACATGATGATGTATAACGGGTGTAATGCACATCCTGTTCACCATCTTTACAACCTAATAGGTTCAACTGAGGTATGATAGGTATGCCATTAATTTCTAATGCATTTGGTCATAGAGCGAACTAGCACGGAGAGCTGAATGTTTGAACAGTCTGAAAGGCCCAGTTGTACCCCCCCCCCCCCTGCTTTATAGCTCGCCTGCCTTCAGTCAAAGTTAATGATGCTGTAAATACATGACACACATACAAATGAGCTATTAAACAAAAAGCAGCAGAGAGAGACTTCAGACAGACACAAATAGTGACACAAAACAACCATCCATTGCTCACGTATAGAGCCCGACACAAACCTGAAGGGCACACGTTTTCCAAATTCCCCCGGACAGTCGGGACACTTTGTTCTGGGCTTTAAGAAGAAGCTACATGGCTTTCTGTGCAGGCTTGACTTTATATGACTACTGGCATAGGCAAGGCTGCTTTCTATATTCTATGACGGCCCTGCTCCCCCAGTGTATCCTAATCTATGCTGGCAAGATGTACCTTCACAAATTCATTTAGTTCACAAAACTGGCTAACCAGGAAGTCCCAGTTCCTAGGAAACTGGAGCAGGCGCAGCGGTGGCCAGGATTCTGAAAGTCATCCAAAAAAGCGTAGATTGATAGCGTCTGTTTTAAGACTCCTTTGACGTTTTGTCCCTCTCATCCTCTTATTATAAACGTCCCTCGGTGACCTTAGACGTCGGCTCTTTATCATCTTTTCCCTATCATTAGATCCTGTCAAATCCTACATGAAAGCTCTCCTCTGCTGTTTGACGTCATGGTCTCTCTGCGCTAATTTTCATGGCAAAATATTCACTTTTTCCAGTGCTGCCTTTATCTGCATCTGCAGTTTGTAATTGCAGTTTCCCTTCCTATCGTCATTAAAGATCGTGCAAACATGACTCCATGAAGAGAGCATAATACAAGTGTATGTCTCTAACTCAGAGACAGAGATAATTGTTATTTATCTTTTAGTTTTTTGCATAACAAATGGCCATTGTTATGTGTCTTGGTGTGGTGCACGTTGTATTGTGTACTGCAGGTAGCCTACTTGTGTAGCTCTGCAGCACCAGATTAAAGTGAAACTGAATTGCAGTGAGTCACATGTCCACAGGCTGACAACAAATTGATGGTGCAGTTTAAGAAATCTCGTAGTGTTCCTTCAGTGTGACAAGAATTAACATAATACACTCATGCACCCCCCCAAAAGAGACTCTGAAAAAGAGAGTCTGACATGTTTTATCTTGGCAGACTATCAGAGTTATGTTGATCAGATTAGATGGGATATTCTTAGGCACTGATCTGTGTTTCCTGAGCTGTG
>NC_041362.1:4218201-4288201 GCF_900634415.1 Cottoperca gobio
TCTTTCTGTATGTCTGTCTGTCTGTCTGTCTGTGTCTGCCTGTGTCTGTCTGTCCTTCCTCTCTGTCTGTCTGTCTGTCTGTCTGTGTCTGTCTGTGTCTGTCTGTCCTTCCTCTCTGTCTGTCTGTCTGTCTGTCTGTCTGTCTGTGTCTGTCTGTGTCTGTCTGTGTCTGTCTGTCCTTCCTCTCTTTCTGTCTGTCTGTCTGTCTGTCTGTCTGTCTGTATGTCTGTCTGTCTGTCTGTCTGTCTGTCTGTCTGTGTCTGTCTGTGTCTGTCTGTCCTTCCTCTCTGTCTGTCTGTCTCTCTGTCTGTCCTTCCTCTCTGTCTGTCTGTCTGTCTGTCTGTCTGTCTGTCTGTCTGTGTCTGTCTGTGTCTGTCTGTCCTTCCTCTCTGTCTGTCTGTCTGTCTGTCTGTCTGTCTGTGTCCACAGCCTCCTCAGAGATGACAGGAAACAACAAGAGATTTATTAAAACAATAAATCTAGTTTTTTAGAAAAATGCACTCGCGAGGGAGACGTGGTGCTTTTTGTTTTGGTATTTTATTTTGTTTATATCATTCCGCTCTTTGTAGAGTTTATATATATATATATATATATATATATATATATATATAAGTGTAGTTTATACTTATGACTGTTATTGGATGCGTTGGACACATGTCTACGTGGGATCTTTATTCCATCGCAACAGATGACATGCGCTCCATACTTCACAGGTGGACCTGGACATGTGCTCAGGACATCAAAGCAATCCCAAGAGTCCTATTACAGTGGACACCAGAAGGCAAAAGAAGGAGAGGAAGGCGAAGAGACATAATTACCAACACCAGCAACAGAGCGGGGAGGGGGAGGAGTGGGGGGGGGACTCGGAAAATTGGCCAAATTGAGTGACTTACATTTTAGCACTTTGCACATGCAGAATGTGGTTTGCATTTTCCAAAGTTAGAAAGCTTATTTTATAGCCGTGCTCTTGGGAGGGCAGTGTGGGTCAAGTATCGAATGGATGTCTATGACATTTTGGACAGACACTCAGAGAGCCCAGAAGATGAATCCTACTGACTTCTCCCCTGAAGGAGACATTACTGCACGCACACAGATTTGAGTATTTATCTCGAAGCACCGCTGTGCCGAAGTACAATCTCACAGAGCCGTTAGCAAACCTGCAGAGTCTTGTTATCGGAAGACGGCTTGTGTTTTCACATTCTGTACTCTGAGTTCTTACATTAGACTTCTTTCTTCTTCTTCTATTTAAAACATTACAGCGGCTGCAGTGTGAACCCACAGAGAATGATCATAATCTTCAAACGATGTAACTGAGCGTTACATTCAGCCGGTGTTCGTCTGTAGATCTTCGTCCTCGCTCGGCGCAGGATCCTGAAAAGTCATGAAACAAATACCGAAATGTGCAACACTGAACTCCCATTCAGCGTGCCAGATAGTTACCAGCAATCGCTCAACGTGAAGTACGCTCATCTCGTTGAGAGCAGCAGAGCAAACAATCTACGACACACGAATGATGTTTGTCTTCTTCTTCTCTCTTAAAAGCGTTCCTCAAAAGAGGTCCTCATCCTTCTGATGGCTGCTTTGTCGCACAGCACGTCCACGCTGAGGTATCATGTCTTCTACAAGTTCTGTTTTGAAGTGGTGTGTGACACAAAAATCTCTTTCACCACTTTCAAAAACAAAACTTGTTCAGGCATCCTGGATTTAGTTTCTCCTCCAAAATGTATTCTGTTGGGACCGTGTGCACTCGCTGCGCCTTGAGGTTGTTGTTGTGTGTCTCTTGTTTGTTTTATCAGACAAAACCGTCATGTGTTGTCATTTCTTCCGACATGTTTCTCTTCTCGTCTGTGTTATACAGACACGTGGAGAGGAAACAGGAGTGCAACTGGAATAGTGGAGATATAAAACAAGAATGAACTTCATCCCCGCCCCCTGGGCCATCTGTAAACTTCATATATGTGAGAGCTTTATAAATTGCTTATTGTCTTTATTTCTCTCTGCCCATACTCTATATTTATTTATGTATGTGTGGTAGCGTGACGGATTATTGCACAGCACTTGCTCCTGTGTGGGTGAAGTAGAAAGGGTAATGGTATGTTATACTTTCAGCTGAAGAAATAATGTTCTGTCAGCCTGCAGTGACAGGTGTGTGTGTGTGTGTGTGTGTGTGTGTGTACATGAGTGTTTTAGCAACCTGTGATTAGCCTTATTCTTAGAACGACTATTTATTTAATAACCCCTATTTTTTGCAATTGGATTCCCCTGACAGCTGCTTTTGTCTGTATTTGCTTTGCTTCGATAATTGCTGCCTCCTCCGTGCAGAAAGTGTGAAAATTGCATATTTATAAAAAGAGACACTAAGGAGGGGAGAGCCCCCCCCCCCCCCACTGTGTGTGTGTGTGTGTGTGTGTGTGTGTGTGTGTGTGTGTGTGTGTGTGTGTGTGTGTGTGTGTGTGTGTGCGTGTTGAAGAAGGAAATGGTAAATATAGCCTCCTGTATATGTACAACTTTTCACTCATTGTAAGTGTATTGTACTTTAAATTGTACTTTAAATTTCTGCCATTAGTGCAAATGATGGATTAGGTTTGACCATCATTTGTCAATTTCTATATCTGACACTGATTATGTACACTTCTTATTGAATCCTGGTTTGGATTTCTGCCACAAGAAAAGAAACAAAAAACATATTTCATGTTGTGTTTTTAAATAAAAAGGCAACATGTGGACATCTGCTGATTGTGGAGATGAAGGTGGGGACTATGTCTAGCTGTAGTGCTTTGTTTGTTCTTGTTACTCATATTGTTATTCTGGTCCACACCCAAACCACAATACAGCACCAATATTTTATGTTAAGTAAAGGAGAGACACAAGAAGAGGAACACAATGTTCCCAACAGCAGCTGATGCTCCGTCTCTCTTTCTGTCTGAATCTGTTGATGTTATAGTTCTGTGTTCACCTGGACGGGGGCAGAAGGCGCACAGGCTGTTAGCCCAGACACTTGCTTGGAGGCACAGCAAAAGGTCATTAAACGTAATAATAACAGCAGGGGACATTCTGAATAATGGTAGTGGACATTTATTCTACAGGAGCACAAGTAGACCCCTGCAGGGTGTGTGCAGCGTTAGCCAGATATGAAATTGGGCCAGATTTTTTTTTTAGAAATAACCACATTTACACCTGACCTTAATCATCCCCCTCCTGTCTCTTTACTACCTTAGAAAGCAGGCGTTATTGCCAAGCTGAGCCGGAGCAGCCAGCAGAAATGAGGCATTATTAATAGGCATTTAACTTTCAGCAGCTTCCCCACCTCTTTGGATATTTCTCCATAATTAAATCAGACGAGGCGAGTCCACATAGAGCCTCCTTAACTCAGAACTTTAATCATAATTCAAAAGTGTAACTCCGAGCCAGACGGATGCAAGAAAGAACGATCTTGGCATCAGTGTAAAGGTCTGCTTCGACGTCTGTAAGATGACAGTAAGAAAGGAGGCAGGGAGGGATTGGGTGGGGCAGATCCAGCCAGAAAAGAATGAAATGAGAGGATTAGAAGAGGGACAGAAAGATGGAACAGCTGAACGACGCTCCTCCACACTGGCAAAGTTTCATCAGCCTCAAGAGGACTCACCGTGCTCTGAGTCACAGCAGATGGGAAGCACTGTCGAGTGTTAATAGAGGTATAGCAGCCACTGTTGGTGCTGAAACTCAGCCGACCAAGCGAAGATCCCTTCTGTCCAGACACCAGCTATTCAAACGAAGCAGAAACATAATATGCACCAGTACAGTTGGCCTTAAAAAGTTCAGACACAAATGAAAATGTTGCCAATGTTTGTCCACCGTAACGTCAGAACATGGGTTAGAAGGTGCAGCTTCATGTCAGAGTGTGGACTAATTCTTCAGACCTCCAGAAAACAATCGCTTCCAACATCCATCAGCTGCGTTATATAAATATTCTGACGCTAACGCTGTACTTTACCAGGTGACGATTCACTCTGTGTTTACGCTCTAAAGCACACGTTTACATTATGCAAAATAGAAACAGCTCTGCTCCAAATATAACCCACTTCCATTACCTCTGGACGAGCCGCACTCTTGAGCTTCGTCAAGCAGCGGTCGCTGGGGGAAAATCGTTACCGTGTTTTAAAACAGAACACAAAGCTCATTTTAGACGCGGTGCTAATGTATGTAAAGTTATTGGAGAGATGTGCATGCAACATTTGCTGAGACAAAGACGCCGCATGATCGGTATATTTAATGTCCAGCATTTGATTTCATGCAAAGGATGCAAGGCGGACGTTTGCTTTCTGTATAAACACACCTTTTAAATGCTTAAAAACAGAAACACACACACACACACACACATTCAGCCTGCAGAGCTTCAGTCTGTTGCATCTTGCAGAAAAAGCAAGTATTTAGAATTGATACACATGTAGAGGAACAATAGTGACAGCAGCGTGGAGCTCAAGGCAAAAAGGTCAAATTAGTCTAGAACGACACACTCCGTGATCTCTTTTAGTTTGTGTGATGTGCATCTCTGCACATACGTTTGAACATGAACGTTTGCATCAGCTGGAGGATGAACGGTTTCAGCAAAAGCTTATTGCAAATGGTGTAAATAGGATATTGTTTTTAACTCAATGGCAACTGTTTGGTTCAGGAGGCTCGGCAGACAACATGCTCTCTCGAGAATCGCCGTGTTCAGCTGTTCAGCTAACACACAGACTGCTCTCGCTGTGCTGACAAACACGTCTCACTAGTCGAGCGAGTGAATGAACAAAACATTTTCATTTGTGGTAGAAATAAAAGCAAATCAGTGTTAATTTGACTGTTTGCTAAAAAATCCTCACTTTTCCAGTAGTTGTGTGTGTGGAATAAATAAAAAGGTCTGAATGGCTCTTCCTCCAGCAGTGCCAATACGTGATATTTATATTGCAGCTGTGTTTTGATCAGTATTCTGGCATTCCTCTGTGCACAGCAAGTGTGTGTGCAATCTTTTAGGCCTTGAATATATTTAAAGAAAAACACCAAAAGTGACGTGCATACATGAAAAGGGCCGGGACTGTTTTGTAAAGATGTTTTATTGAGGTATGTGGCCAACCAATGACATACCTAACAATTCTCAAAGGTGTGAACATGTGATGCTACATAAAACTAGGCACGATACAAAATAAAAAATAGTTTACATGGGTAAAAATTACTAATCCAGTTCTACTCTGACGCCATTTTTCTTTTAACAGGTAAAGTATTGTTGTGTACGACAGCTATTACTATGAAGGATATACAAGAAGCACAACTTATTAACATGAGACTAAATAAAGTGCTATTCTCGTTATGACAAGAAGAGAAGCTTATTTCTCACCGTCTCTAAATGCTTTCACATATATTGAAATGCAGACTAAATGATATCAGCTGTGTAAGAAGACATACAAGTGAAGTTATTTCACCATCTGCAGTGCCATTATTCTACTTTCTTCATGTGTGTGACCACAAGCGGAGAGTGTCTATCCTCTCTCCGGAACAAGATGTCCTTTTAAAAGAAATGCATTGAATTAGTAATGGATTGAAGAATCGATGTCTAAACTATCAAAAGTGTACCTGCCTACAGTACAAGAACAAGTGCCTTCACTTTATGTCATAACTGAACCGTCGCATCAATAAAGAGAAGACGAGCGAGGCCAAACGAGGAAGACGGAGATGACATTTGATCAATGATGACTGGTGCACCCATGGGTACAACACTACCTGCATGCACTCACTGACTCATAATGGTTCAACACTGATGTCATTCTCTCACTGCGCCTCCTCCTTCCTTTTATTTGCCCGGCATCCTTCTCCAAGCTGTCAGTGAAACTTAGACTCCTTGTCACGGTCAGAAAGCTCCCCATCGTGTTGTTTATCTGGCCGCGGTTTTATTTCCCACTGCTCTAGTGAAGTCGTGCAATAATGCTGTGCAACATTTGCGACTCCCACTGCAGCTCTTCTCCGGGTCTCTGCAGGAAGCAACCCTTTGATGCCCGTCGAGCTCCTTTATGTGGAAACAGGAGATCTGCCACTGCTGCTCTTGGAAGGTCCTTCTCAGCGCTCACAAGGGAGGACCACGCCCCCCCCTGTTCCCTTAGAGAGACTTCATCTCCCTTTTGATTCATCCTGCATCATCTTTTCTTAAAACAATTACACAACAGATTTACACTCTATACAATGTCTCTGCTTTGTTTCAAAAGGACATTTTTAAATAAAATTCCTGGAAGTTTAAGTTCCTGACTGAACTTTGAGCAGAATGTGTTGCTCAGACCTTTCTGTGGAGCGCGAGGTTCACCAGCTGATTGTTGCTCTCTTTACCAGACATTTAAATATGCCCATGCATTTTTTGTTCCATATTTTCATGGCTATTTTATTCTAAAAAAAAGGGGGGGGAACAGTTGCTGTGATCCTCAAAGCCTTCAATGTTCTGATGAAAATCTTCTCTGTTCTGCACAGAGCATTTACAACCCAGCCCGACTGAAATGCTTGGGCTCGTGTCTACTCCTCTCCTCTGATTGGTCTCTCTGTCTGAATGGCAGCAGATTTCTCTGGCTGGCAGTGGTTGTGCTTGGCACGTGCCCAATGTTGTTGACGAGCCTACAATGCAGCTGATATCAGTCCCCTGCAGGCCAAAGACCTCGACAAGAGCAGATAGGGATGAGACATACAGAGTGGGAAGAAACAAGAAAAGGACACTGACAGAGGCACCGTGTTCCCATGACAGGACTCAGCGTCCGCCCACGTTGGTTAGACATCGTTGTGATGGGGGGAGAATGAGAACCGGCACCTGACAAGCATATTTAAAGCATTTTTAACTTGCACCCTTTGTCTAACTAAACATATTTGTAACGTAAAGATAAAACTACTTATGAAAGACTATCGAATCAACTGGACACCACGTGTTCATGGCGGATGGAGCTCCAGCTCCAGCAGAAGTGTGTGTGTGTGTGTGTGTTTCTCGTCCAGTTTATCCGTGTTTGGTTTAAGTCAGTGAGGATTGGTTGGAGAGTAGGGTAGGGTGGAGGAGGGGTGACGGTGTTAGTCTGAAGAGGGGTGCCCCCCCCTGCCCCAGGAGGAATTAGAAGTGGAAGGACGGTGATGTGAGCACATGAGGCTCAGATCTCGTCTATGGAGTCGGCCGGGACCAGCCCTCTCTTCTTCCCGCTGCTCAGCTTCAGAAACACGTCGCCATCTTCCCGCTTCCCCACACAGATCTGAAAGGAGGAGGCAGAAACTGAGTTCCTGTATTTTCTAGATTCAAGGAATTTGACACATTAATATACATTTGAGGTTATAGGCAGGTGTGGACCTCGTGTCGGGACCTTTCTCTGCAACAGCTGTGCCAACAGAATGCAGTTAGTGCCAGTTAGTCAACAAGATTTATGCTTATATATCTTTATTTGTCAGAATTAGAATACTATATTATAACACAACACTATGCACAGGATAAAGTGGGTACCACACAAACTATGTAAGGGGACACAGTTCTTTAACTCTCAACCTGCTGACATATTTAACATACGAGGAAGAGATATGTGCAGAACCTAAAATCAACAGAGCACATGAGGACATCTTGCAGGATACCTCTCGTCTGTCTCCGGCCCCCTGACAGTGTGAGCTACGTTACATTGGGACCTATGGAAAACATTTGATCTATTAAAACTGGGTGCTTCTGACTGGGGTCCCCTAATACATTGGTAAAGTATGCCTCTAAGTTCTGCAGGTACCCCAGCTGGTAGGATGATGGTTAAGGAGTATAAAACATACATGAGAGGAAGAAGAACAGCGGAATAAGTATGAAGATAAGATCAGCGTACCTGAGATTCCCTCACGGCCATGTGTCCTCTCTCTCGGTTGCCGGGCAGGCCCTGGACGACCCGCCACACTCGCTCTCCTGGCCGGACCCTCTGCACAAAGTTGGCAGGGAAGAAGCCGACTTTGTCGCCACTCTTGCCCTGAAAAACAACACAGGAGAAGAACATCCGGGTGTCGTGATGACCATACCGTTAATAACACAGATGCTTTTATTATGGCGACCGATTCGTTTAGTCCGTATTAGTTGTCACTGTTTGGCTGACGGGGAGACAGACAAATGTCTGTTCTGTCCGACACAGAAGTCCAGACCAGCTGAACGTTCCTGAACTTATTGATTTGTTTCAGAGCAGTCGTCATCTGTTAAGAAAGAGTTCCTGCATGCTGAATATTAATGGGGAAGTGAGACAGAGAGCGACACGTTTGTGTCTGTGCAGAGTTCTGCAGAGAGTAGCAACAACACTCGTATTACACAAGTTAAGACAAGCTTCAACTTAATGTTGGACAAATCCTCTGTGTAGATTTAATTAAATCTCATTATGCAGCAATATTTCACAGTTTATCACCCTCTGCCTGAGGTGTTGATCTGCATATTGAAGTGATTCACAAACCATACATTAGATTCACAAATTATACAGACTTTTCCGAGCGGCAGTATTTATTTTAAAGTGTTTAATGACTGCAGCTTCACTTCAGGCTACCTAAGTGCTGGTAAACACTGGTCCGCTGATGGAAGATAAACAGACTCTGCACTTTAGTTAAGTCTGGGTGCATCTTCCTTTTGCTGTGATGGAAAACCCACACGCACACGGATAAACATTTGTTTCCATCAGGAACAAGCGACGCTTATTACAGTACACTCGGCAGGTTCATTATGGTCATTTGGAGGAAATGAAGTTCTATTTCTGTCGGTGGCAGCCTGAGTGTTTATGACGGGCAACAACCGGAGCAGGTGTCGCGCAAGAGTTGTTTTATAGACTTGAATCAACACGTGCACAATAAATGCACACACACACATTTCTGTGCACTCAAATACACGTTATGCACACAGGTACGTGCAGGCACACACACAAAACACACACACACACACACACACACACACACACACACACACGTCTGCAAGTGATTTATTACCCACCTTCCACCACTCTTCGTTAGAGTCATCAGTGACCTGCACACGATCACCGGGACTAGAGGAGATAAGACATGAGAGACGATGAAAAGAAAAAGGAGGCATGAAGGGGAGTTGATTGAGGTGGAGGGAAGACACGAGTGGGATACGTGACGGGGAGAAGAAGGTGAGAGGGTGAGAGCAGCAAGAAAAGAAAAAGGAAAAGAGTTGTGAGTGCAAGGACAAAAGACTACACTATCAAACTGCCACAGGAAGCTGTGTAACCGGCGGTTACACAGCTGTGGAGGTTAGAATAAATCTTTGTGTCCCTCTGCAGAGGTTACAGAGCAGCAGACACCAAAGTCGTCAGGTCGACATGAAATACAACTCTGTAGCGTCTACTGCAGTAGTGAAGGCTAGACCTAATCTGCAGCCAGCCGGGCCTGCATGCTAATGATGCTACCACACACACACACACACACACACACACACACACACACACACACACACACACACACACACACACACACACACACACAGTCCTACATGCACTTCTCTATATTGCGTCTCCTGGGTGTCTGCTCTCACTACTGCCCTATATGATCATCACTCACATAAAACTCACAACTCTCTCACACACACACACACATGGACGCCACGCTCCTGTGAGTCGGTGATTGCCCTACATTTGTTCAACACATTCCCCCTCTAATTAAAGTCAGTTGTGACCCTGCATTCCCCCATCCACACACACACACACACACACACACACACACACACACACACACACACACACACACACACACACACACACACACACACACACACACACACACACACACACACACTCACACACACACACACACACACACACACACACACACTAGGGTAAGACCCATATATTTCAAACTGATACTGATCATGCATTAAATATGAAATGTGTAGTTCTTCCCTCACACAATATTTGAAGGAATATGTTGAACTGTGGGATTAACCCAGTTTAACTAATGTCTGGGGGAAGTGCTCAGTGTAAGTGCACCTCTAATAATGGATGGTGGGACATTTACATACATTTAATGTCTCAACATTTGGAAATAGATCAAATGTTGCATCAGTATTTCCTGTTTCAGTGCACCCACAGCCAGGGGGCTCAGAAACAGGAGCTCCAGGTGAGGGTCTGGATTTTGTGGGTTTTCTTTGAGAAAGTAGAAAACATTAAACATTCAGCGTCTGCGACCGTTGAGAGGAGCTGCTTCTTCATCCTAGCAACATCTATGATTAAAGCTAAACTAATTACTTCACCTTTAAACTGCAACGTTTAGTTATAAACAAGATCCTGACGATTATAAAAGCCCCACACACATCTATAGACCTTTTCCACAGCAGTCAATGAACTCATCACATGAGGAGAAGCGCAGGTGAAACACATTTGTTAACAATGACTCAGCTCTATGCAGAGGACCAGTCAGCCATGATAGTGAGCCAGCATAAACAATACTGGCCCAATGCAGTCATTTTGTAATGTTAAATTACATCTGTTCTTTTCCTGCTACAACAGGCCAAGTTATGTGCTGTGGAAAAGGGTATCGTACCCACACCAATTACACCACCAGGTGTTTGACTTGTAATGCCTGATTGGCCTCTCCGCTGCACTGTGGTAGTATATTGTCTGTGTTTGACTGCCTTCTCCTGCAGTCTGCTGGGAGTTATGTTGCATCTGTTAGGCTGGAACAATGTACACCTTCACCCAGGGCTCCTGCAGCTCGACGCAAATTAGAATTAAGATTTTCTTGCCACTGAAATTTAAGACCAATTTTGCCGTTTTAGTATCTGCACGACCTTAAAGCTGTGTAATAATATGTAAAGCACTAAAGGTTGCACATGTGAGGAACAATACTATACCCTAAATGTTTGCATAGATTCCACACTGAATATAATGGCAGAGGGTAAAAGTAGTGAAATATAAATACAGAGTTACCAGCTCCATTAAATCTGCCAGAAGATCTCTCAACACCTGTGTGGGTGTGCAGCGCTTTTTACATTCAAACAACTTAAGTGCTCATATTTTCTGTGAATCTTTTAGTTCTGCAATTGTACAATTAATGTATCCCGAGTTCCCACTTCTGTTAAACCCAAGTTACAAAGAAATTATCATTTTTACTTTACTTAACTTTGGAATATAAGCCCTGACTGAAGCATTATGCTTTCATTAGTTCACATATATTGTGCAGTCACGCACACAGTGACACAGCGCAGATGGCTGATAACAGTCGGATCTGTCTCCACACACACACACACACACACACACACACACACACACACACACACACACACACACACCTCATTTTTACTGATGTGTCCTTCCTTTCTTCTCTTTCCTCGCTCTTCTTCATTTTCAGAGCTTTTACTTCTACATTTCCACCTAACTTCCTTCCTATTTTCCCATCCTCTCTCTGCCCACGATAATCTTCAGCTACATGCAGTCTCCCCTTATGTCCGTCCGCCCTTTCATTTCTCAGTTGTTCAGTTTCTCTATCCCCTCCCCTGCTGGGATCACAGCTCAGTTGCTAGCTCTGTAAAAGGGACAGGGATGGGCTTTGAGTTTATAATTAGTCGTCCTTAAGGGCGCCCCGGCCCCGTCCTCTGCAGATGGTGGGGACTTGTTCATCCTGCGGGAACAAAGACTGGGGCAGAAATGCACAAACTCCGATACCACAAAAGCACTTCTGCATTTGCACGAACAAAAATGCTTGCTGTACTCATTCTGTTTTTACTTTTAGGCTTTTACTCACTGAAGTTCCAGGTCATTCTGTTCCTGAGGCAGAAACTTGTAGAGCGCTACATAGGTGTGGATGGAGTGGACTTCAATGCGCTTGGGCACCTGGACACAAGGAGACGCAGGGACGGGGAGGTAGTGAGACAGAAATACACACTTGAGGAGGGAAACAACAAGAGAGAGGGGCACAGTCTGCACACGGGGGATTAAACAGAGTGTACCATCGCATTGTTCTCCTCTGCAGGATTCTGAGCTTCTGCAAAAGTGTCAGCTTCTGCAGGAGTCTCAGCTTCTGCAGGGATCTGCTGGCTGCCGCTCTCCTCTTCCTCCTCGATCTCGGTGTCGGGGAAAGGGGTGTCTGAGGGTGGCGAGAGATTTTCTTAGAAGGCGCCAGGCACGCACATATGCAATCAGTTTAGTCACATGTAAATCTCTCTCACACACACACACACACACACAGACATGCACAGGTAAACACAGCATATGCATAGACACACACAGGCAGGGACATACAGCACATATGCCTATCCACAGACACACAGCAGTGTTTACCCCCCGTGTCCTGAGTTATCTCTTCATCCATGCTGCACTGTCTCTGCTGCATCTCCTCACCTCCCTCCCCCTTATCAAAGAAGGAAAGAGAAAGGAAATGTGAACACCAGGATGTCAAAGAGGGTGCGTTTGATAGTGGGAGCAACAGAATGCACACCACGCAGATCAGTAGGATCCAGGGAATATCCCTCGCTAGGTCCCGTATGAAACAAGCTTTGGGTGGGTCAGGAGGATTTAAACACAGATGATACCCTGGTGCTCAATTAAAATGTTTCACCATATGCCAAGTTGGATTAATAATAAGTCGGGGACTAGCATGACCTCAAGAGAAAGGAAACATCTGAAAAGCTTTGAAATTCATTTTGAAGCAAAGGTTTGACATCCTTGATGGAGACAAGAGTGGTATTAATCTTCTGATCTCATTCTCCGTCAGTGTGTTTACAAGTATTTCCCAAAATATTCCTTTAAAAAGGAATATTTCATTCCAAAATGAGCATTTGTATATCAATGACTCACCCTTAGTTACCAAGAAAACTTCTTGAAAACCCTCATTTACGATTCATCAAGACTTCTCCTCTCTTTTTACCAGCAGGCGACAGCGTTATTGTTTTCACCTTGTGACTCAGTGTGTGTGTCATCAAGGCAAAATGTGCTTCTTGAGACACCTCCTGTCGCGGGAACTACCACAGAGGCATCTGTTTGTGGACAGATTTTGTCCCTGCGACAGCATTACAAGCATACAAGGACGCAGTCACGAAACCTTACAGTGTGTGTTGTTCAAAGATGGGTGTGGTCGAAGCAGGGGGGCAGGAAGTTGGGAAGGGGCCACTTCACGCACCTGGCCTGATTTGGCATTCAAGGATTCAAGGTAACACGGGGTACTTGATATACAAAATGGTCATTTTGTGGGTTCCTCTAAAGCTCAATCATTAGTGATCTTTAAATATAGCAGAACTATAAACTTGGGGAGCGTACAAATCCCTGCACTGCGGGAATCGTGGCGAGTGAGTTGACCAATGTAAAAACTGTCCTCTACCCCGAACCACAGGAGGATGATGTCATACCAGGCTGCGTGTTGGTGACTCTGACAAACTGCCAAAACTGGTGCGGCTCATCTGTGCCAAGGACGTCCCGAAGCGCAAGGCGGCATACACGGGGTCTACACGCATCCGCGCAGCCTCTGAAACCACACACACACACACACACACACGCACGCACACGCACACACACACACACACACACACACACACACACACACACATTCAGAAAACTCATCAACACTTATGGTCCCTTTTTTCAATTTACAAACCTGTGCAAATTATTCACGCAACGGCACAGCTCCACGCACAATTTGGACTCCACGCTGAGCTTGCTCTGCGGATGATTAGTGGAGGAACCGGAGGGTCTAAATATAACTGAAGTAACCCAATTTAGATCTGACAGAGGACAGCATCCGAAAGTTAAGGAGACATCAAGACGTTCCAATAATTTACATTTAGGTATTGGCAGATGTGTTTTAGTGTTAACAGTCTTAATATATCTGGAGCTGTAGTTGAGTAGAAGATAAGATTTTAAAATATGGAAATCCTCAGAAAGCCTTCATTGCTACATCTCATGTAGATGGCAGCGCTTTGATAGTATTTCTGAAGTTTGGAATTAAATTTGCTCCTTTTTCCATCCAGCTCAACACGAGTACAGTACACGAGTGTGCAGGAAGTCACAACGATTTGCAGTTTCATATTGAAGTCAGTGCCTCCATGCTGTCGCCAGATAGGTGATCAATTAAAACAGGAATGCTGACGGACTTCAGTGCAACCTGCTGAAAGAAAGTGCTTTAAACCTTTTCAGTGCAGAAGGCACTTCTACAAAGACACCGTCATTACAGGGGAAGTAAGTCAACAGTAGAAAGTCGTGCTGGAACTCTTTACTCCTCTAAACACATATTTCTTCTCACCTAACATCCGACCTTCAGCTTTCGTTTTAGTGCAGAAAGCAGAATTCTATCGGAGATATGGCTTCATATCGATCTTACTTTTAACCTTGTGACTTTGACAGACTATAACGTTCAATAACAACCACAGTTTGACAAGTGACTGATATTTCAGCCCAGACAACATTATTCACACGGGGTGTTCTCTCCTTAAATAATCCAACCTAGAGCATTCATTGTGAAGCACTTCACTCCTGCAGCTGACTCTCAGCCTCATAAATAAGGTTTAATATTACACGGCTCACAGGCTCCGTAAGTAAATGTAATAGTAATGTGTGTAAACATGAGTTCAGTGTTGTTACCGAGCCTTTCGTTAGCATAACTATGAGAACACTTTGCGACGTGTGATGGTGAGTTTGGCAGGTTGCAGCCTCAGCTGGCTCTGGCAGAGTCCCAGGCCTCATGGCGCTCAGCTCGTGGGTGCTGACACATCCGTAGGTTCATTGTACGCCGTATTCATGGACGGTGCAAGAAAGATGACAGCGTGAGGTGCCGAAAACCTCATTCAAGCGAGGCATACAATGTGTGAGATGAAAGACCTATCACCTAAACAGGTGTTCCAAAAGGTACGACAAAAGAAAAAACAAGTTCTCATCCAGAGATGATGATAAAAGGGAAGAACAAATTCAGGTACTTTCAGAACAGCAGTCTGTTCCTGGTGCGTGTACCTGCGTTTTAACCTGGAGCAGGTTCACGTGACAAGAAGACATCAAGGACATGTCACATTTGTTCGCTTCTATAATTGTAAAAATGTGATTAGTAGTACATTAGCGTTGAAATAGAAGTATATAGAGATGTTATGATGCAGAGGCTAGTGAGGACTCAGGCAGCATTAGGTCTGCAGCTGAACAGACACCACTCCCCATCAGCCCGAGGATGTACAGTTTAGAACAGAAACAGAAATATAAAAACAGAAACATTAGAACTTAGAAATATTTATTCACATACTTTCAGGGTGCAGACCGTCCGGCAGCCTCCAAGAGAAGCTGAATTTGTTCTTCCTCTTTATATTTTCCCACTTCATGCTCCTCGGCCGTCAGGTGAGATGGAGACAGTCGTGGTTTTATTACAGTGCATGCACAAGCACACAAAAACCTACAAATAAACCAAAAGGCTGGACAAGAGCAACATCACGAAACAAAAGCACATACATAACATGTGCACTCGCTCATAAACACACGCGCGCACGCACACAGACGCTCAGGTATGCTCACCTTGGCTTGGTTGAACCTCCTTGACGACAGACAATTGGTCGTTTACGAGCAACGGCGAGCTGAAGTTTCGCTTGAATGCTCCAGACTAATGGAGGGAAGCAGAGACATTGATTTGTACTTCTTGTGTATATGTGCTGAGCTGATGGGAAACTGACTCCATCTGTGGAAAAAGTGGTCATTTGAAAATGACTCAGAAACACATGAAGATGACTGGTGCACAACGTTTTAACTCAACCAGGTACTCGTGCTGCACACAGGCAGGGACTTGTGATTCTGTGTGTGTGTGTGTGTGTGTTCACACTGAATTGAGTACAATAAGTGTTTCGGCTGAGGCATCAGTTTGGCTTTGCCTTGACGTGCAAAGCAGCCGCCCAGTTTGTCATATTATGTTGACAAGAGAGACTCTGACACCTTTGTTCCTGGAAAGATACCCATGTCCTCGTCTTATTATTACCTTTCGCTGCCCTCATCATTCCCCCACTTCACCCTGCGTCTCTGTGCTCTTGTATCAAACCGCCCTGAGCCCATTTGGACACAGTGCTCTTCACATTTTCCAAGTGACTCTCAGAAGGTCTCTCTTCTCACTGCATGCTAATGTCCTCTGCCCTGCACCAGAGGATAAACACAGGAGCTCTGTCTGAAATCCTTCCCGACGTGTTGCCTCTCGAGCACTACTCTCCTCACGCCCAGTGTTCAAATGTTTTTATTTAGATACTAGTCCACAAAACCTATGAAATTCATTTCAAGGTGCAGGTAAAATGATCCGTAATGCAGCGGTCCAGGTTCATGGTAAAGTTACCATGGTAACAGTGTTTCTGCTCAGGTTATTCATGTTATACAAATTGTTCTTGTTGCCGGTGTTTCTATAATCTGACTGTAAACGTGCCTGGGAGATGAGTTGGAGGTTGAACTGAGGAGGAACAATTAACGCTTTATGTCTCGTTTGTTTGATTATTCGTTCTAATTATCCCCCACACTGAAGAAACAAAACAAAACAAAATAAACACCAACGCTTCCAGTCAGTGAAACTACGATATACGGGCATCAAATTAAAACATCGAGATTCTGAGAGTGTGTTCTCACCTTCCCAAGACACAGCTGCTGCGATAGCTCTGAGGTGCACCACAGGTGAGCAGCCATCTTGCAGGTTTTACACCGCAGAGCCTGTTTGGAGTTTCCTGCAGAGAAGGGACGGAGATGAGAGAGTGATGCAGACAAGAAACACACAGCGGGCTGCAGCTCTGCAACACGCAGAAAGTCCTAACGAACCAAAGTGGCCTTCAGATCATATGAGCAGGTTCCCGTCGACTCAGGTAGAGAGTGTAATCAAGAGCTGTCCCAGTGTTATTAGGCTGGCACTGACACTAACAGCTTCATAATCAACAGCTCCTCTTCCAAAACAACCTGGAGAGATTGGAAAGCAGCTGGAGGTATTTCAGTCATAATTGATTTGGCATCGAGTCGTCTCGCTTTTTCATCTTCGCTTCAGTGGAGTAAAGCCTCTGAGCATTGAGATGTTTCCCCGTATCCGTTGTTAGTGATAAATCCTCGATTGATTCTTGGATGTTTTAAACAATTAAGGGGTTGAATCACTTGTTATCCTGCAAACCAAAAGATGAATAGATGTTTGGATTTGTTGTAGATGGGGAAGACATCGACACAAACAAATTGGATCGCCTAATGAAAACACAGATTCTGCTTTAAAGAGGAAAAATAGATTCTCCTTCGTCAGCCTAACAGGGAGACATAGGATGGACTGTGTGGGGACGGCTAGAGCTAGAGGGGATGCATTACAAAAATAAACTCACAATGCATGCAAAAAAAGCTACCACAGACACAAAAGGCGAGGAGCAGGTTGGAGTAATTAATCATAGTGACATGAAGTAGATTTTGCAGAAGTGCTAGCGGCAGCTAGTAGTTCATACAAGCGGCAAATTAGGGATGAGAGGCCTCACACATCTGGCCCACAGCAGCCCCTGTTCATAATGTAATGCTTTCTTCACAGATAAACAAACGCAGAAAGCTGCATTGAAGACAAACAGTCCAACGCATCACAATAGGTAATGTGTTCTCCATAATGTGTTCTCCAGGTTGCACTACATAGGTCAGCTGGATAGAGTTGGCTTGAAAGAAAAAGAGCAAAGAGTCTCCAGGGAGTAGATGGAGGATCTTACCCACTATCATGTGCTTGCAGTGCTGGCAGTTGGTGGGCTTGCGAAAGACGTGGTCCTGGAAACAGTGTGTTATCTGAGGTTGGGGAGGCTTGCTGGGAAGGGATGGTGAAAGGCTGAGATTGGGGGAGTGGGAGGCGATGGAGGGGTTGGGGCTGAGAGATGGTGAAATGGACGGTGAGCGGTCGCCCACGAGAGGAGAGCCCGGCGGCGGAGGGGGAGAAGGAGGCGGCGGGTCCGTGATGAAATCTGGGGGCAGGCGAGCGTCACTGTAGGACCTTTGGAAGAAATTCTCCACGCTTTTGCTGCGCATGATGGTCTTGAAGGACAGCGAGCGTTTTAGCCTCTGGAGCTACACACACACACACACACACACACACACACACACACACACACACACACACACACACACACATTGACAGAGAGAAAAAGGGTACACTAAGAATACAAGATAAGCAAGAATGCAGCGCCACATTTGGGAGCAATAACACATGAATCATCCATAAACACAACAATCTGCTCTGATCTGTACACAATTGAGAAAGAGGGTGACTCATTAAATGCAATATAACCTCATATTGAAACATATTATATGTATATATTACATATAGTACATATTAATGTAGCTAAGACACCTGCATGTTCCCTTTAAGAGGAATAACTTCACCCACAAAATGACCATTTGTATATAAATTACGACGCCACGTTACCAAGTGTGAGAAAAGTAAGGTTCGATTTCTTCAATTCAATCATTTCTCTGTGGAAGCCTTCGAGAAAAACAAAGTTTGTGATGACTAATTAATATACAAATGGTCATTTTAAGGATGACGTATTCCTTTAGTGAAACAAAGCATTGCCTTCGCGCAGTCACATTCACCAGGGCAGCGTGTGCATCACGTGGTTAAACAAGATAAGCCTGCTCTCTTTGAGAACACCCACGGCCATACATCGAGCACTGCTGTGTGCAAATGCCATTTTCTTAGTGGCAGGGGGGCTATTGTGATGAACTGAAACAAGACAGTTTACAAAGCGTTATCATCTATCAACAGCCCATCTGCAGGGCTCTTAATCTGATGGAGCCTGCTCTTTGGACAGATTGATGGCGTCGCAGGCTTGCACTGAGCACACAGGGCCGATGGGTCGCTCAAAGCCGGGCCTACAACATCCAACAATATCAAATTGCATGTTCCCTCATTCTTGTGTATTGACATAACCAGCCATGCCTGTATCTTGTCGGCTGCATTGACCAAACAGTCATCAGATAATTGATGGTTGCTGCATTTCGAAAACAGAATCGAACAACGAAACGTCACATCAGCGACAAAGCCTGTAAGTTCTGCTCTCTGCGGCCATCTAGCATTGATTGGCTAGATAAATGCATGTTTCCTGGCGCTTCCCTCCGGCTCTGTGTGCAGATAATGACGCTAGTTTCCCAGGGGATAGGCAACCATTTGTGACATGCAGAGGCAGCGTGTGAGCAGTGTGAGGGTGTGGTCGTGTCGCAGGGCAAGAAAGGATCAACACAGACAGACGAGCAGACACATAATCAGCAGGCCACAGACACTCTGTGTGCACACGCTCTGCCTCTCTGCCTGTCTGCGCTTACTCTCAGCTCAGTGCCAAACATAATCACTTTACAGGGACATGCTGTTTACAGCTCCGCACGTCTGGGAATAAGATATGAAAACAGTTTATCTATTTGAGTATGTGTGTGTGTGTGTGTGTGTGTGTGTGTGTGTGTGTGTGTGTGTGTGTGTGTGTGTGTGTGTGTGTGTGTGTGTGTGTGAGGCACACAGAGGCAGAGAGCAAGAGAAACAAAAGTCTGTCACAGAGTGTATATGCTTCCTGTAAATGTCTATTAGACATTTCCCTTCATCTGATTACACTGATGAAGACAAGCTAATATAATATTGTAGCTTTGGGTGCACAGAATGGTGTTATTGTGTGAGTCAGTGTGACTCATGTCCTTGACTGTGATTTCCAGTGTTTACCCTCTAGTAGAAGAATCAGAATTCCTGAGTGTAATCTAAAGAAAAACTACCAGGATTCATTCATAGCCTCCTAACAAGTGTTGTTACGAGCTCAGTCCCGGCCGACTCTGACTCAAGTGACATCACTTGAGAGTTATCAGACATTCACACAGCTCCCTCTGGAGCAACAACAAGCTTTACACAACTTTCTCAGGCAAACAAAATGTTACAATTAAGGACGAAAACGCGGAGAGCAGCCAAACCAGATAGCACCATGGTAGCGATCTGTCAATCACAAGGAAGCCCCGCCCTAACAGCTTACGCTGCTTTATCGTCTGTTTTACTCTCAATGGGATCGGGATTTACTAAATGAACATCATGCTGTTTTGAAGAAACTAGCGATTGACACCATAGACTCATCAGGAAAATGTTACATTTTCTCATAGACTTCAATACAACCAGACTTTTCTTTTTGCAACTCGTGGAGTCGCCCATTTTTATACCATCTGGGCGAACTCTTGTGTGGCTGAAAGCTCCTAATGGACTGTTTTATCAACATTATACTTTACAGATCCTTATGCTCTCATGATTTAATCGCTTTCTAAAAAGCCATCAACTCTGAAGTAATTATATCATTATGATATGAAGGCTCAGAGATGTCTCACTCTCTAGTACATCATCAAGATGAAGTGAAGAGCTAGAGTATGTTGAGCACCAGTCAAAAGGACTGTTCACAACCTGGCAACCCAAATGTTGTTGTAATTACTGATTTTCAAAGCAATCTATTACCATTAAAACCAACAACTCTTTGCAAAGAATGTCCAGAAGGTGATATGCATTTTGTTTTTTTTTATCATATGCATTAATGCTGCAACGCTTTGACACACAGTGTTGAGCTGAGCTCTCTCGATCAGAGCAGATGAGTGCTGGCATAACAGCTCCGGCTAGAGCACATGTCTCAATTACAGCTAATCTAATCATCTGTCAGAGCGCGAGCCTAAAAAACATTCCCGTTAGCTTCCATGTGAACATCAGCTGGGAGAATCTTCTTCTGAGGTAAAGCCGGAGCGATACCACGTTCCATTCGGGTCATATGAAGTCATGTTATGTGTGAGGCCGATGTTGAAGATGAGTGTGAGCCGAAGTTTGTCATAGATGATACCCTGGTTGTGACGCAGGATCTGGTCCCGTGTATTATTAATCCCCTGCAGCTTCATGACAATACCCGTCAAGAGAATTGCCTCAATCTTCTTTCCTTTCTCTAACTGTACTTCTTACGAGCACTAATAGAAGTCTTTCGTCTGCAGAAACTGCTGCTCTTCCAAAAGAAACATTTGGGTTTAGTGAGCTTGCTGATGTTTCTCTCTCAAAATCAATTATTTATACGATTCACAACTGACTTACAAAGCCATGCAAAATGCAAAACCTTGCCCAGATAAACACGCACCTGCACAGTCAACAGTCTCACTGCTGCACACCAGATTTTGACAAGCTATCTCAGAGGATCTGTAAAAGCCCATAATTCTCACATCTTCAATCCATATACCAAACCCCCCCCCCCCCCCCCCAGTTGTTCCATGGAGCAAACATAAATGTCAAAAATCAATGCTCCATAGAGGGACAGTTTGAGCAGACATAATTCAATGATAAAGCTCTCATTTCATGCGAATGTACGGCTCTTCCTCCCTCCGTCAGAGTTTAATGGGCCCAGACTGAGATGCTCCAGCCTGTCTATAGGTCAAGACTGAGCAACAGAGGCTTAGTCCCACTGGGAATATGACCGTGAACACAGCTTGTGGCCATAACATGCTTTAATGTGGACTGCTTTAAATAATTCACCCAGTGGAGAACATTGCACATGGAGGTTATCCAGTAAAGGTCAAAATATACTCTCCGAGTCTGGAAATAGGTGAAAAGGTCGTGGCGGTAAGGTCTGCATCACCCGATGATTGTATCTTTATAAAAACCAACAGTCAAACAATCACTTCATGTTATGTAGATGTCTTTTATTCTATCCACGACTGAAGCGATCACGTCTGTGTAGTCAGCAGCTGCAGAGAACAAGTGCAGCAGTAACGAGGAAACAACTGTCGTTATGCTACAACAGATATCCAGCTCCACTTCCCCGTTTCAAATCATAATAAAGTCCATGTAAGTGCAATATTTTAGCCTGTCATTTCCACTTTATAATTCTCCCCCAGCTCCACACTCCACCTTTAAGGTTAGTTTACTCTATTAAAGAAAATGTGCACAATTCTTTTTCCTCTCCACGGTGATGTCACAGTGTCCGACCTTGTTCTAAGTGAGGGTATTTCTGTCTGAAGAAGGAAAAACTGTGCCGTGAAAGTCACAGTTTCCTGGCTCAATCCTCTTCTAAGTCAGCAGCAGAAGATCTGGTTTCAGAGAACAGTGTTACCATCAGGTACCAGGTGTACAGGGATGTATTTACACCCTCGCTGTGTGGCTGCATTTGTTTTGGGCACGGTGATTGAAAACTTAAATAAGGAGAAAGGGAACAAAGGTGACTGAACAGAGGTAAAAAAAAACAACCTGAAGGATTTATTACAATAGTAAAAGCCTCAGGAGCGAACAGCTTTGGTCTTTTATCTTTACAAAGAGAGTATGTGAACCAGTTTCATGTCCCAACGTTTCCCTTCTTGACTAAAGTTTGTCATTATGCACGGCAGCCTGGCAGATCCCGCTTTGAATAAAAGAGAAGAGATGCATAATCACAGGCTGCCTCCACCGTTCTGTCCCCATCATACACACACACACACACACACACACACACACACACACACACACACACGCACACACAGCCAATACCGTGCCTGCTCATACACATTCTCCCGCTGATTGTTTGATGGAGGAGAAACTGTGTGTGAAAGAGTAGCGTGGATTATAACCACTACCCTCACTGCAGTGCAATTCCTCACGCCCACATTTACCCAAGCAGCTTTGCCCTGGTAACTCATCCTCTACACATTTTCACTCAACCAATCACTGTTCACACAAAACACCCCAAGCAGAACACAATGGCTGTCAGTGTCTGACGCGGAGGGGAGGATGTTATTTCTGAGTGAGCATCGATGGAATAATGAAATGAAATTAAATAAATCTCCCTAACGGATACTTTTCTTCCCCTCGTCAGAAATACACACACACACATATATATATATATATACAGCCAGTTTAGCCTTCTAGTGTCCAGTATTTCAACAGCTAAAACCTTTCCCTTCAGTGTCACATCAATAAACATCCCCGCAGCGAAGGTGTTACATTAATCAATGAAGACCTTGGCCCACTTCAGCCTCCCTCTGCGACTGACTCCTCTGCTCGCGTCACTCAGCATCAGTGTCATCACCCTTCTACTGAATGGAAAGTGAATACAAATGTGAAGTGAACTTAGAAGTGCATTTGGTTTCAAAGAGATGTTGGAAGATCACAATTGCGAAGTGAAAGCGTAGCTACTAGAATGCATCCATGTGTGATCATTAGCAACACTACAGCACAGACTGAGCGACGGTCGACGACTACAACTAACACTTCCCCGTGTAAACAGGTGTGCATGAAGCAACATCCGTCTGTTAGTCGTCGGTCGGTCCACCACTTTGGCCAAAACTGAAATATCTCAAAAAAATGATTACATTGCAATAAACTTTGCACATGAATTCATGGACCCCAGAAGACGAATCTGACAATCCATCAGTGAAATATCAAACTAATTGAAAGACTGGGAGACGTATCCTACTAACATGAGATATGTCTCAACAACTATTGGATGAATTGCTATGAAATTCTGTACAAATATTCATGTTCCCCCACGATGAAATGAATTTTTATTTTAATTAAAAGCTATTTTACTTTTGAATTAAACTGCCATCACTCAACACACTGTGTGGTCAAAAGTGTTAGCATGAAGCCATTTCATTTCATTTAGCTTTGGAGCTTATACACGTCGTCATGTTCACACACTGTAGACGTTTCCCAGTCACCTCCGACACACTGCGCGAGCGTCAAAGTGCTCACATTGAAGGAAGATTGTGTGCACACTCGGGTGAATTGTGATGTTCTCCTCATTAAAGTGGGCCGGCTGACAGGCCCAAAGACAAGGTGTTTCAAGTCTATCTATATCGCAGAGATTGTGCTGTGCACTCATCATACAAAAGGAGGAGTAGCTGTGTAGCCAAAGCATCAACAGCCCCGACAGATCAAACAGCTCCACAAAGAGCGACGCTGCTGCTGATTGCTGCTCAAGCATTTCTTCTGCTCCACCAATCACATTCCTGCCAGCCTTGGCAATACAACACAGCGCATCGTTGGGAGCCAGAGAGGAAGTCCATGCATCCTTTCCTCTTAATCCTCTCTTCCTGGTTTCTGATATCCATCTTTGTGGAGGATTTGTTCTGGGGAATTTCAGGGAGCATCAGTTATCAGAGCAAGCGCCCTGTCATCCTTATCTAATTAAAAACATCATGGACACATGGCTATGTCTGATTACATTCCTTCAAAAATGAAAGCCTGTAGCAGTGTTTTTTTATTTATTTTATTTAAGGTATGGTCTTGATTAAGTGCTTAAAATAGATATGGGTAGAATATTGAAGGGTTTTCAATCGCCTAGGAACACATCATAGGAGAGTCAAGCTGACATTAAACTACAATGGTTTCTTATTAGAGCACTTAACAGACTCCTATAGGGTTGCATATTATCATCAACCCTCCAGTGGCACAGAGCTATTGAATCCTGGGCATTTAAAAAGGAAGTCCTAAAGATATTACAATTAAGCTTTCACCTGCACGTCCAAATGTATATGACCTGTGTGAGGAGCGTGAGCGCTGAAGGTTTCAGTTCAATCTATTCAACAGAGCTCTGGAATTTAATCGTTTGGAGGAGCAGGGATAAAAAAAGAGGCGATTGAATAGCCAGCGCCATTAGTTTGTTGTTTAAATGGTTGTGATGTGGTGAAGCTGGCCAATGAATCATGTGAATACTAATCAGTCCCGGTTGGCACAGAGCATCGCCTCATTTTCGTTGGCAGCAGCTGGTGAGGAGTGAGGGACCGGAGTGGAACACGCTGGAGAGTGATCGCTATACAATGCCCACTTTAATGCTTCTGACGGAGGACATCAAATATTTAGATGAAGCGTCTGATTGTCACTTTCGCTTCAAACACACAGCATGCGTGTGTTTGTGCGTGGGCGGCACGAGGAGGCACGAGGCAGAGACTAAGCCGAGGGGAAAGTTGTATCAAGTGTTTGGGTCTAATGAATCAAGTGTCCTAAAAGCCTTTCATTAGAGAGCAGGGCATTGGCAAAGCTTTCACAGCTCCTGCACTTGGAGGCCAGCCCTTAAAATCTTTGTTTATACAGTGATGACAACAAAATGAATGGAATCACTGTGAGGACACTGTGAGGACACTGTGAGGACACTTAGGCTCAGGCATGCCAACACTGTACGGTAAAAGGAATCTAGCTCTGCATGATAGGCACACAATGAACACATAAATAAATGTGGCCATTTATGCTTATTGCAATGTGTGTGTGTGTGTGTGTGTGTGTGTGTGTGTGTGTGTGTGTGTGTGTGTGTGTGTGTGTGTGTGTGTGTGCGTGTGTGTGTAAGATATGATTTTCTAATCAACAAAAAGCAAACAGCTTCCAATAAAAAAAATGTGAAAAGCATTATTTGGAGCCATTCTTCTACGTGAATTGTACCGTTATAAATGAATACTAAGCTACAAATCCCCTTTGTACGCGTGCGCGCGTGTGTGTGTGTGTGTGTGTTTATGCAGGAAGGGAATTTGGAGAGGCAGAGAGAAAGGAGCAGAGAGAGTGACATCACACCTTACGCGTGAAGTTACACCTAGTGACGCAGTCCTGCTGAATACAACTGCAATTGTGAAGGATTGACGTCAATATTACGTGAATAATGAGGAGAGATACAAAACTGCAAATTAAGAGGGAAAGAAAAACAAGTAGTATAATCTCTCCACTATCCAGACGACAATCAGTTTGCGTTCAGTGTGTGGAGGAAGCTGCTCTGCAAAGTTGACTGTCTTACACTGGCTACAGAGATTAAAGTGTGAACTGTAGGACTTGATGGTGTATTTAGTTTACGGAACAAAGCTCAAAACTGTACTTGCCTTGGATGACATCGGTTGGATGGACATGGTGCTTGGAGAGCGCTGGAGCTGAGAGTCGCTCTCCATCTCATTGTTCTCAGTCATCATTGACACCGTGATGGAAAGAGTCGTTCAAGACCCAAACACTTTTAAAAAATAAAACACTTTTAACTCTTCAAACTGTCTCCAGTCGGTATAAAATGTGGAGCTTCAGCCATACAAAAGCGTAGCAAAGGGTGACAGATCAACATCCCAGGAATGTGCGCGCGCTGCGTGGTTGACGGCTTATGGCCATTTGCTTTCACACACCAACTGCAGGTTGATTAAACACTTTCTAAACATACGCACACACCAGCTGTTTATATTTCACTCATGCCATGCAAGGACAAGCATTCAGGGTTGAGGCTCGCGTGTGGCGCATCGGAAAACTCCACTGTGGCACCGTTCCGTCCTGCAGTTTCAAAAAAGGTTCAAACCAGCAAAACATCCATGTGGAGAAATCATCTTTAGTATGATTACATCCAAACAAAGCTTGTGCTCTGGAAGGCGCTGGCTATAAATCCAAAGCGAACTGTGCCCTTCACCACTGCACAGACTTAAATTTAAGCGCAACCTGAGGCACGCCTTTCCGTGCGTCCGACGCGCAGGATTGGTTAAATTTTTACAACTCTACCAGGATTCATTTAGACATTCACGGTGGTGGGCGGGGGCTTATTTTAAGCCCAAATATAGACTACCTCTCAATTCGCAAACAGAGACAGCTGATTTCCTCTTTCAGACCATGAATGTTTGTAACAAAAGCAGAATGACATGTTCTCTCCCCTTTGAACTCAAAGGTGCACTTGTTTAATTCGACTTGGTGCAAATCAAAATGCTTATGAAAAGGAACTGTAACTACATACTAGTTCCAACAGGACAGTTAATGACACCATCTGCCTTTTCTTAGAACCTACCTACCTGTCTGTATCTCTGTATATTCATCGGGCTGAGAGGATCTCAGATCACTGGAAGGCCACAACGGACACAACATGATGCAGTTTTACAGATGATTTACATGTTTAGTGTCTCTGTCGATTAAATCAACTAATCGATAAGTCGAAACAATTGTACTAGTGTTAGTCGAATGAGAATTTCATTAGTCGAGGACCACCCTACTAGTGACACCATATAAAAACAACATGGAGTATGTCATTATTATGAATCAATGTCTGAGGAATGTTAAATTCGTGACAGGAGAGGGTGGAGGACATAGTTGCAGAACTTTCTGCAGCCTATTAAATGGAGATGTGAGTCAGAACGGTCATTATCCCCTATAGAAAAATGACCCATATGGGAAGAGCTGCACTACTTTCCGTTAGTTTAGTTTGCGATCATTCATTCCTTGTCATTTCCCACCTGCCCTCCGAAGCACTGAATAGAGCAGCTGCATGGCAGAGCTGGAGCAAAAGCAGGTCTTCACATGATTTGTATAAAGCAGCTACAACAAGGCCGGATGATTGGTACCTCTGATGTCGAATGCAGTCTCATTTTCCACCTGGTTTCACCAGCGTCCTGGGGTTTTCTATTGATTATCCTTTTAGAAGACATCAGAGAATGAAGCAACAGGGTGAGGTCACAGCTACTGCTTTTGGCATTAACCCACTGAAGATGTACAAAAAGTACAGAGAGTTCAGCTAATAAGGGTATTTTAAAAGGTGAATAATGCACCATTCACATTGCGAGACAGGATGGAAATCTTTTTCACCCAAGTCTGACATCAAACATTTCTTTAAGCTGTCAAAAAGTGCCTGTGTGTGTGTGTGTGTGTGTGTGTGTGTGGGTGTTGGAGAAAAGAGACAGACGAAAGACAAAGGGAGGGAGCATTAATTATTGCTTCACAGCCAGGGCAGAGTGACTGCTGAAGGGAACTCTGTGAAAAAAACAAGTCAAAACTTTTCTAGCTGTGGCTTTGCTGTCAAAAATAAACCGAAACGCAATGTCACGGTGGGGCAGTGTGCAGTGAGCTGTGATCCGTCTGTGTTCAAATGCAGAACACACAGAAGAGTGACATGCTGAAGGAGACACACACACACACACACACACACACACACACACGAGCACGATCCCCCAGGAGCTGGAACACGGCTGCTAAAGACGAACCTTTAAAAAAAAGGCAGTGGAAACACATTGATCTCTCAGTGATTTGGAGACGAGGGAAACTAAACGAGGATGAGAGGAACAAAATGAGTCCCATGCTGCGGAAGACAACTCCCAGCCATGACAGCGGTCGTCATGGTGCAGTCACAGAGCTGCTGCTCTTTCCACAGGAATAAATTGATACTGATGGTTCATCTGTGCTTTCACCTCAGACATGTGGACGTGAAGCACGAGCTGTACTTATGATATATTATAATTACCGAATGAAAGAGGACACTGTGTTTTGTTCCCAAATATGTTACATTTGAATTACAGAAAACCTGCTTCAATGTAGCTATGGGCACCTGACTGTTTTAAAACGACAAGAACACAATTATCTTCTCTTCAGCTCGTTCTAACCTTGCAATATGTAGTGCATCTTATTTACTGTAAGGGAAAGTGAAAGTAAAGCATGTCCGCCAGTGTGTTTTGATGCATCTTACTTCCTCAATAACAATTTTACTCTGCTGAGAGAAAAAGAAAGACATCGTAACATCGAAGTCAACACATCCATCCTTGTTTTACAAACCTTTACATTAACATTAACAAATAGAAATAATAAAACACAAATGTAAAAGTAAACATGTAGATAAAGTGTGATTGACGTTAAAATGACTCCTGGAATAAACCATTAGATTACAACCAATTTATTAAATTAGAGATAATTGCTGTTATTTTCCATAAATTTGCATGTAATAAAAAAAGAAGTTAATGTTACATGAAAAAATATATTTTTTATGATTTCCTTTCAAATAAACAACGTAGTTCAGTCTGGGAACTGGTGGTTTACCCCACTTCACCCCTGGATAGAGACAATCCATTCGACTCATTGGACAAGCGGACAGAGCTGAACCCAGAGCGGCAGAGCGGCGGAGCGGCAGAGCGGCAGAGCGGCATCAATACAAGCGGCTCGTTGCTGCCATCTGCTGCTCTCACAATGCTCACAAACCATTAGCCATGAAGTGAGAAGTTCAACACCAGAGAGAAAACCAGACGTCTTAATAATATAGGTATATATTTATTCATACGTACATATTCATTTATATCGGTTAATAAAAAAAAAAGAAAAAAAAAAAGGAAAAAAGATTTACAGTAATTATATGAGCTACAGTCATTGTCAAAATTGTTTTTTTGTTTTTTTTAAATGTTCAGGTGTCAATCTAGCATGAACACACGGCAGATCACCTCTCGCCCTCTGTCCTAATCCTCAACCTTACTCCAGTGTTTGGGACATGAAACAAACGCATCCAGAGCACAGTACCTGGACCTCCGTGTAAACAGGTGGAAGGTCTGACAGAAGGACAAAGAGGTGTTTGATACTGTGAGGAAAAATAAGTTTGCATTGTAGAGCCTGTAGTGTATGTTGTACCATGAAAAAGACTGATGACAGGATGTTTCTTCTGTACATATAAAACCATCAGGAGCGGGTTGAGAATGAGCTGTAATCCATTCAATGCCTTAAAAGCACCTGATGTTAGCTGCACTGATGACTCAGAGCAGAGCAGGACAAGCAGGTGTTACAAGTAGGTGTTACAACCAGGCTCAGTCTTAAACTTGAAACTTTTTCCTCCAGTTAACCACCTTGTCCCCGGAGCAGAGTGACAGAGTACATTAGATATCTCCGCCATTTTGACTCTTAGTTGTTCCCTAATCTCCCATAAACCCCATTCAAACAAAACAGATCAAACTGGATTACACTTGGATTAATCTCAGTTTGTATTATCCTGCCTGTCGTAGCCGTCAGATGTCAAAACGGAAATAATCATCATTCTGCGGTGCGTCTTAAACCAGCACGGGAGAACATTTGAGAGTGGTCAACAATCCACACTGGGTTTACCAATGTCTGTCTTGTCGTATGTATCTGGGCAGGGTGCATTATGGGAGGGCATAACAAATGAAGGAAAGCACACGTATGGGAGAAAAATCAGATTCTGCTAAAAGTGGCACACAATGCCTGAACAGCCATCCTGAGGACTTCTCCTTGATGGAAACATTCATTAAGTAGAACCTACATCGTACATAAGTCATCATGAACTCCTCCTAAACTCACTTTTTTTTTTTAAAAACTCCAACTCAAATTTGAACATTTATTACAATTGCACTGGCGCCAACACTTCCCCTGGACAAAAAGGCTACACTCTGGACATTTAGTAACAATAAACTCTGAATAAAAACACAAACGGAGGACTGGAAGAGGGCTCAAACTCAACTTGGAGACACTGAACTCATGACTTCAAAAACACAAAGCAGGCGCAATCCAAACCACACCAAAACTGAAATGCAAAAGAAGAGAGAAAAAACGGAAATCAGGAAGAAAAGCAGTAAAAGACACATTTATAAAAAAGGAAATGGGAAGAAAATGAGACACAAAATAAAGCAGGTGCAAGTGCAGGAGAAGATAATCCATACGAATAGGCTTCAATACTTCATAGGGCGGGGGGGCCGAAGTCCATTACAGCCCTCCGTCGTGACAAACGTCAATCCATCGTATTTGTCAGTAGGCCAGGATTGTGCGCTCAGGATTCAGTTGACTTCCTCTTTCAGTGACAATCCGGTCTATGCCACAGGTGGCAGGGTGTAACACGCCGTCACTCCGTCCGCAAGGCCTCATGGGAGTTGAAGAGGATGCGTCCTCTCACCTCTGCGCGTGGTTCACCAGTTCCTCGTTATCAGAACCGTCACCGATGCAAAGAAACAAAGAGCAACTAAATGAAATCAAACTAAAACGGAAAATAGACGTACTTTGATTGTTTTCAGTTGGCTTTTTCTTTCCATTGTTCGGGTCTGACCGCATGAATTCATGTAGTGGTGTCAGACTTTTCTTTTCATTCTGTCAAAAGAGCGTCTTTATAACTCGTCGTCGAGCTTTCACAGGCCGGCATCAGTTTGTCTGTCAAACTCCAGATTGAGTGGCCGGCTCATTCAGACGGTCCATTAAGCTCCAGAGAATATTCGAACACACTTAAACAAGCGTGTGTGTGTGTGTGTGTGTGTCTGTGTGTGTGTGTGTGTGTGAGCGTCACCGTAGTTCCCTCAGAAAGACCCATCGACAGAAACCTCTGCCCCGATCTCGTATCATCATCTGTCGTTTAGCTGGCTTCGACTCTCGGACTCCACAGTCCTCATATATTTACAATTAGATTTTAAAAAACTAGAGGTGTTACATGCAACATTTGGCATCTTTTCGAGTCCCCACTTGTGATTGGTGTCCATTTTTAGAAAAATATTAAACTTTGTCTTTTTTTCTTCTTCTTCTCTTCAGTATACTGAAGCGTCTGATTGTAACAGAGACACAGAGAGAGGCGAGGGTACAGGTGGAGCGAGCTCAGTGTGTGCGCGTGGAGATTTGTATTCGTGTGTGTTGTTAGTAAAATGCCAGTCTTCAATTCTGAGAAGGTCTTCTTTGTAAAGTGTCTCATCAATGCTTTATTGTAAGTGCAAATAGCTGCAAGTATGTTTTTTTTTTTTTAATCATAAAAATAGGCTTTCTTCTGCTTTGTATGTGTGTGTGTGTGTGTGTGTGTGTGTGTGTGTGTGTGTGTGTGTGTGTGTGTGTGTGTGTGTGTGTGTGTGGGAAGTTTACTGGCTGCATCGCTGCACAACAAAGCTAACAGGTCTTACTCGAGAGGTAGCTGTCAGGTGACCTTCAACACTGAGTGTGTGTGTGAGAGGTTGAGAGGGACTTCTCAATATTCTTTTTAGAGGCTATAACTGTAATCTGTCTCAAAGTGCTTAATAAGTGAAGAATATCGCTCTCTTCAAATACGGAACGATGGTTTCTGATGTGAAGATTATTCTGTACTTCATTTGATGGAGAGTTAAATCCCTTAACAGTGGTGACCGCATTGTATTTATTTTACATAACCCTCGTTGTAATACTGGTTTGTCCACTGAACATAGACCAGGAATGACATTCTCTAAAATCTAATCTGTGTATTTAAATCTGTGTGTGTGTGTGTGTGTGTGTGTATGTGTGTGTGTGTGTATCAGAAAGCCTGCTGTGCATGAACTGTATGTGTGTGGTACAGAGATTCGGGAATGTTTTTTGGGAAAGTTACCCAAGACCACGTAGCGTGTTTTGGCGCTCTCCCTCTCTCTGCAGCTCCAAAGGGGTGGGGGGTGGGGACGCACACACACCAGCATGTACTCTATGACGCCAGGTGGAGGACAGCAGGTCAGGGGTCAAGTAAGGAGCTGCGGGGAGCGTGTACGAGGGACACGGGGAGAGGAAAGGGGGGGGTTGTTGTCTTTACATCATAGCAGGACGCAGCAGCGGCAAAACCTCTGGCGGCTGCCTCCGACGGAAGGGGGCGGAGTGACGGGAGCGAAGTATGCGTGCACTTTGATGTTAGGCAGATGTGTCTATGGAGAGAGAAGAAGAAGAAATGTGTGAATGAAATTGTACAGATGCAACTTAAATCGACAAGAAACTCGTGTTTTCTAATCCAGTCGCGCTGTGATTCATTCATATTCAAACAGGCATGAGATGTAATGCTGTGGAGCAGACAGTTTGTATTTCACGCCTTCGTTTTGATTCATCACTTCTTGTGGGTGGAAGTGGAAACACCAGAGTTTAATTTGAATACAATGTATGAATCTCGTACATCAGTATTGTTGTAAGGCAGCATTCAGCAATCAGTGGCAGCCCTGAGTGCACGGCTGCAGACATGATGTCTTCAATTTAAATCTCCAAGACTCCTCAGCAGGGACATCGAATGTACTCCTCTTTACAGCTAAGAAGTTCGTATTTTTAACAAGTTTTGTGTAAATTCTTCAAATGTTCACCAAAACACATTGTGTGTGAATTTCCTTCTTAAAACATTTGTAAAGCTGATTAGTAATTCCAATTTTATAATGAAAATGCAACATAACATCCCGGTTGGTTGATCCAGGGACGGAGACGATAAACATTTCAGGGTTCAAAATCATCCGCATAAAAAGGCGACTAAAATGTATCCACAAATACAATGTTGAACCAGACGTTGGGTTCACATATGAATCAGTGCTGACTCACTGCCGATAGCCCACACAACTCACCCTTAGTCTCTTGATGCCTGCGCGGGTGATCTGCTGGCAGTCATAGAGCTCAATGCGATCCAGACTATGGCAGCTCTTCAGGTGCTCCAGCGAGGCGTCTGTGATCAGGGGGCAGTTGTCCAGCTCGATCACCTCCAGACGGTCGTGAGCGCAGGGGCCGCTGCCCAGGTGTCTGATGCCGTCGTCCGTGATCAGCTCACAGTGAGAGAGACTCTACAGGAGGACCAACACAGGAGCACCATTACTCAGCTGTCTGCGAGAACAAGCTGTGACGTGGTTTTTGTAAATGCTACAGGTGTGACAGCCACCCACACACACACACACACACACACACACACACACACACACACACACACACACACACACACACACACACACACACACACACACACACACACACACACACACACACACACACACACACACACACACACACACACACACACACACACACACACAGACTCACCAGCACTTGCAAACGAGGGCAGTGGATCGACAGCTGGATGAGTGTTCCATCTGTGATCTGATGCAAAAATATAAATACAAATGTCACAACTGCAGTATCCATACAAACAGCAGTGGAAACCGTATTTGTGTTTATTTACCTGCACACATTCTTCTAAATCCATTTTCTCAAGCTCATGACAGTTCTGCAGCAGAGAAAGAGATAAAACACAGAGAGGTTACATGATCTAGTGTGGGGAATCTTGAAATATTTTGGTTTTCAAGATGTAAAAACAAATGTGACATCAACTTCATATACGTGTGCATGAAGTTGTTGTGTTTGCATGCAGCCAAGACGTAGTTTCCACACTCACCCTTGCTAATGTAGTGAAGCCCACATCTGTAAGCTGAGAGCAGCGAGCCACTTCTAATATTCTGAAAGGAGAAAGAGAGGAGCAGAGAGTTAGAACGCACTGGCATCACTTAGAGTACGTCACTCTTTGGGAGTCTCTGGAGCCCGATTTTCATGAAACTTGGTGGAAGGCTGCATCCTGGAGGAAGGCTGCACCCTGGAGGAAGGCTGCATCCTCGAGGAAGGCTGCATCCTCGAGGAAGGCTCCATCCTCGAGGAAGGCTGCATCCTCGAGGAAGGCTGCATCCTCGAGGAAGGCTGCATCTTCGAGGACGCCAGTACAGTTTGGAGCGGATCCGAAACACGGAGCGAATACACACGTTATTTTTCACGGCCTTTGCGGAGCTCTGAGTGCAATTAGTGAGTGATTACTGCGATATTTAGATTTATAACAAATATTTGACTAAATCCATCCTTTCAAGCCATTAAATCTAAAAAGAATTGAGTCTTAAAAATCTTGTTTCCAAGAAATCAAAAAAAAAAAAGTCAAACTTTCCCCCATTTCAGAAACGTCTCTTAAAGAAAGCTTCAATCAGTCAGAGAACTTTCTTCTAATCAAATTAAATAGATCGTAGTCAAGTGGTAATCCCTTCACAGGATAATGACTCGTAGGAACAGGAAGTAAAATCGTAAAGTTCCCTTATGCAGCGTCTAAGCAGGTGTGAGCGGGTCACAGTGAGGATGTGCGTGTCGGCATGTGACTTCACCTGAGGCGAGGGCAGTTCTGTCCCAGGGCGTGCAGGATGGCGTCTGTGATATTGGCGCAGCCCGACACGCACAGAGACTGCAGGCGGTGACAACCCCGGCAGATCGTGATGAGGCCCTCATCTGTGATCTGCTGCTCACAGGAGAGAGAGCGAAAGAAGGTTTGTGGGTCAAACAAATCCACATATGTTCTGCGCTCACCGGTTGCAAAAGCAATCAATCAATGTGTGACACTAATATATATATATATATATATATATATATATATATATATATATATATATATATATATATATATATATATATATATATATATATATATATATATATATATATATATATATATATATATATATATATATATATATATATATTCATGTATACCACCTCAACACTCAGCTAACGAAAGCAATTTCTTTTCCCCTGCGCTTTTTTTGTTCTCTAAGTATTGCTCAAGAAAACTCGGGAGGAGATCAGTCCGAGGAAGAGCAGCTGAGAAGTAGCGAGGCAAGAGAAAAGAAGAGGAGGAACAACGAGGACAAGAGGAGACGATGAGTTCCTGAGGGTGTGAGATGAGGAGGAGATTCAGAAGGATGACGAGAAGAGCATTCAGATGGAGACGAAAGAGGGGGATTTGGACACAGGTACAGCCAGAGTAATATATATATATATATATATATATATATATATGTATATATGTATATATTAGTTGAACGGCACAATGTGTACTCGGTGCACATCATTAAAGCAACAGATTTCGTGTACTTTTTACATTAATGGCAAAGGTTTTCTTGGAATGTTTACAGAAAAGGCATTCAATTTAAACATGTTATTAAAATGCTATAAGAAATGTGTTTTCCACATTGATTTGCCTCGTTAGCTGCACTTACTGAGCACGTCTGCAGGTTGAGTGTGACCAGCTCTGGACAGTGCGCCCCGATGTGCTTCAGAGCCTCGTCCTCTAACTGTGGAAGAGATCGACAGAGGACATCATTCATCTGAAATCCAACTACACTTATGTATCATCTTCATCATCAACATTGACTGAGCATGCGGCTTCTTTTTACAGCAATGCCCTGAATCCCCATTCATACGGGAAGAAGACTCGATAGCAACCACAAAGTGATGGAATGGTCCAATAGAACAAATAAGTAGGAAACATGTCTGGCATGAAATATGATATACAGCAATAAAAACAGTAAGATGATGAAAAAGTTTAATAACAACAATTAATTGACAAGTCTGCCGAAGAAGGAAGGATGTACGACAACAACAGCAGCAGCAATAACAACAACACAAGTGTCAGAATGTCAAATAAAAACTATAAATAACATATTAATATTATCCCACTAAACCTCTCTACTGACACGGGTATGAAGCGTCGCTCTATAGATTAGAAACACGTCGTGATACAACACAACACAATGCAACGCAACTCAACTCTAAAAACAGACCGGTGAGTTGTGGACGCGTCTGACAACTGAGTGTATATGTTGTGATTTGTTTTGTGCTTTAGATGTAATGATTTGTGACATCTTCATGGAAACACGTGGTTGTATTTTCACACTGCAGTGTTGACTGTTGATGGAACAGGATGGTGCTATACGAAGGCTGTAAACAGAGTCTGGCGTTCCCTTTTCTCAGAAACATCCTCTGTGAAACAGGAAGTGATGCATTTCAGGTTTACAGTAAAAAAAAAAAAAAACTGGGTTTTATTGGAGTGAAAGCATTTGCAGCTCGGTGGTTAGTGAATTAAATAATCTGCAACTCATCATGCACTAAGCACCTACACCTACACCCCCGGCCTGCTTCTCCAGCTCATACTAAAAGCACTTAAACATACCTGCGTGCATCCCTTGAGGAAAAGGCCTTTGAGCCCAGGACAGCAACGCACCAGGGCCTGGATGCCGTCCTTCGTCACCTGATCACACCAGGAAATGTTGAGCTGCTCCAGCAGGGGACAACCCTCGCTGACAGGAGGCAATAAAAAGGTCAGGTAAGAAGTGGGGAATGAAGAGAATGTACTATAAGTACTTATTGTTTGAGACTGGTGGAACAGAGGAAATCAGAGGGTGTCGATCCTTAAAATGTTGTTGATTCAGTCACATCACAATGTTGACCCGACATACCTGAGAGCTTTGAGTGACAGGTTGGTGATTGAGGTACAGGAGGCGAGGTCCAGGTGCTTCAGCTTCGGACAGAACTTACTGAGGCTATTACACGTGCTGCAGAAGAGAAGAAAAGGCAGTGAGTAGAAGAAATAATAATAATGTTTGTATCAAAACCAGTGTAAACAAAGTGCTTTACAATAAATGCATAATAATGTTTGGATCATAAGAAGAAAACAACACTGTACTCTATTCTCAATGTCAAGAATAAAGCCACGTGTGAATCTACACAAACCTGTCAGTGATCTTAGTGCAGCCGTTCAAACTAAGCAGCTCGATGTTCCTGCAGTTCTGCGAGAAAGTCCTGCAGAAGAGAAACAAAACACTTATCTCTCTCTCTCTCTCTCTCTCTCTCCCTCCCTCTCTCTCGTCTGGACTAGAACTGGAATTTCTGTCAACGGCAAGTCCTGGACAAACTCACCTCAGGGCGCTGTCCCCCACGCCCAGGCAGCCCCGCAGGCTCAGCTTCCTCAGGAACCCTCCACATCGCTTTGAGATGTTCTCCACCACCCGGCCCTGCGACAGAAATAATACACTCAGCTGCATTTGCTTGTAAACCTCAATTTAAAAGCAACAACAAATCAAAAAGGAGAACTTCACACCCAAAATGATAATTTCTACATGAATTGCTCGCCCCATGTTACCGTGAAGACAAATGTGTTTCTCGCATGACTGACTGACTAATATCAACACATTCATTTACAAATAATACTAATCAGGTGAGAGTAGAGTAGACGGAGATCAGATTTACTCACCTCGATGTCCCTCTGAAAGTCGAAGAGGTCGATTCGTTGCCAGTTGCTGCCGTCCAAGGCCAGAACGTTCCAGGACTGAGAGCGGGGAGGGAGAAACAGATGTTTAGAGTCAAGTTTGTTCTCAAACATACCACATGCACACACCACAACACAAAAGACAAACACACACACACACACACAGTCACGCACACATGCACACACACACACACACACCTTGTGAACACAGACTCACCCGTGAGACCTGGGCACAGCGACAGAGTGTCACCACATCCAGAAAGGAGAAGATTCTGGAAGACAGACAGGGACGGTTTAGAGACCCTGATCCCCTCCGCCAGAAGCTTCGTCTTTAAAACCGCCCGCAAGTCCACCCTGCTCCTGCTTCCCCTCGCAGCACAGGGGTGTCAGTAAATCGGCTAATATTGTCTTTGACTGTAGGCGGGGCGGCTGTGTGTGTTCCCCCCCCCCCCCCCCGTTTGCAAGATAGATGTGTTTACTCAAAGTGAGGGTCCTGGCGAGGAGCAATCTGCTTCTAAGGAAGAGCTGGAAAGTTACTATAGGGTCCCCTCAATGCAGCACAATCTGTATTAGGGCTGAAGCAGAGATGCAGCGAGTCGGCCAGCCTCACAAATCAGGGCGCTGAACCCGGCAGCACGGAGCCAGCAGCCGCAGCACCGGCAGCTGGGCTGGCAAGGCCGAGGCTGGAGTTATGGCCTTCATTGTCTGCTTGCTCAGGGGCGCATGCTTTTTGTTTTTGTGTTTCTGTTGCTGCCTGAATTCAATTTGAATGCTTTATTAGTCTCAAGCATCTGTTTTTAGTTACAATTGTAACATTGGGGGAGCAGAGTGGGGTGGGGAACGAGGGGAAACTTGCATCCTGGTGGTTAGTTTAGTTGAAGGATTTGCTAAAGGGCATGTGATCTTACAGTATATGATCGTGAGATGCACAACCTGTGTGTGTGTGTGTGTGTGTGTGTGTGTGTTTGGAGGTTGCTGAGGGAGGAGTGTGGTGCGAGGCCAATCGTGTGTTTGTGTAGCATTCGATGAGCTGATTGGGAGGTGAGTGAGGAGTCTGCAACGATGCCATTTCTGCCTACAAAATAAAAACCCTACAGAGCTTCTGACTGAAGTGTTTTGAAATGTCACTCACCGTAGCAACAGCTCCTTCGGCAGCTTCTTATTGATGACGGCTTCGTCACTATTTGTGAACATCTGAAAGGGTGCAGAGGATAATATTAGTAACGGCAGCCGGTTTTAATATAGTTGGGGGGGGGGGGGGGCCGCCTGCATCCTCTCACCTCACCTCGAGGACGGCCCCCGGCATTACAAACAAGGATAAATGATCGGAATCTTATCAGCTGAGATAGATTTGGTGTGGAGTGTTGTAGAGCAGGGAGGTTGACAGGAGATAACTGGGATTTGAGACTTCGTACTGTCGACTACATGTTCTCATGTTCTCTGTGTTGTTGACACCAGCAGCCACATCAGCATCTAATGACAATGTACACTTGAATTAGTTACATTATATATTTTGGGATTCTCCGACAAATTGCTCCAGATTCGGTAAACCGCTAATGGATTTCCACACAAATCATCGCATAGTGTGTGTGTGTGCAAATACTAGTTTATAATCCACAGAAGAAGCCTCAGCACACAGAGAGACAGTACATTAGCATTTATTAAGACCCAGCTCCTCACACACACACACTTATTGAGGTCCCCAGGGTTTCCATCATTTGTAGGAAATAATTCTCTGCTAGATTGTGAAATGAAGACGCTGATCCACTCAGTCACAACAAGACCAATGAAGCAACATCTGGCCAAATTCATCGTTCTCCATAGGTTTTAGAGAGATAAATCCAAACAGAGGACTTTTTAATAAGAACGTGCACGTGTCATTTAGAAGAAGCAAACATCTGTGACAAGATCAACAAGGAAGTGGCATGTCCTTACTCGCACACTTCCTTACAGTTACACACATGAAGCAGCCATGATCCCAAAATAAATGATGTTTAGTTATTGTGTTTAAGCAAAAAATGAGTAATGAATGGGTCCTCGCAGACTTTACTGTGTACCCTTTGATTATGGGTGTCTGTGCTAAAGCCACATTTACAATAGCTTCAGATTTCGAGGGACTTACACAAACCTATTCATCAGCTCATAAAAACAAACTGACAGGTCTGCCGTTTTAGAAATCCAGTCAGCTCTGGGTCAAAGCCTCTCTATGTCTCTCTAAAGAACATACAACACACAGCTGTCTATGCGGGGGCTGCCTGCCAGCGCAGAAGTGTAACATTTTGAGGGAGTAAGAAAGGACAGACATTTCACGTTTGGATTTGGGGCAAATTGAGTGTGACAGCTCGCCCTCCACAGCGCTACTTTGTGGCCAAATAATCCAGGGCCATTTCCAAAGGAGCAGATTGCGCATGGTCAACGGGCATACACTGTCCTTCTTTTGTAATCTAGCATAAAATGAACCTGATGCTGCATGAATGTGAGCATTATGTGTTCTCCACTGGTCAGCTGTAGCCAGTGAAGCAGGAGGTGAAGAGCTGGGTGAGCTGTAACCTCCAGCTACAGATGATTGTAAAGCAAAAACAAAAAGTGATAATCATTTTTTTTAGAAAAAAAAAACTCTTATTTATGTTGTTTCCTGAAAAAGACCCGGTCCTCAGATTAAATGTATATCAGATGGAGACTCGTAACTGTGATTTACACTATGATGCATTCAATTAGTGGCTTAATTTGGTTCAAATAATTACATTATCCTTCTCTACATCCGTGGATGTAGTTAAGGACAATGTATGACACAAGCCATCAGCAATTAACAGATTGTTTTGTTTCCTATAGTTTAAATGGATTTAACAAGTCTTAAATCAATACACCCAATTACACACAAGTAGTGTCAATCACAATATGGTTATTATTTTCATATTGCTTTTAATTGGGATTTAGAATAAGGGGGTCATTAATGCTCATCTACTTTTCAGGGGGCTGTAGTCTTTTGTTTAGGGCTGGTATTCAACAGATCAGTATCTACTGCAGAGTAGTAAAGCCAGACAAAATGCAAGAGGACATTTCTGGAAATGCCTGTCAAAATAAAACTCTCGAGGTTTGACCACATTGGGTTGTGCATTTTTAATGACCTACAGTAACTATTTTATCTTTAGTCTCAGGCTTCTTACAATCAGCCTTCTGGGCTAGTGAAATAAGCCAAAAGACTGTAGTGTGTTTCTATCCTATATCCTTCAACTACTTAAGAGCATGGATAGATTGTATTTATTTTTCATCAATACAAATCAATCAATAAATAATTACCATTAACCCTAAATACATCCAGAACCAACTGAGTTAACAAAGTCACTTATTCCTATGGCAATAAACCAGCATACAACATTAGGTTTGGGAGGATAGTATGTTAACTTATAGACTGTGGGGCGTACATACGGATGTACAAATTATATTTATTTAGTGACAGATCAGGATGTTGGACTTATGTGGTTGTCTTTGCTGCTCCCTGTTTTGATAGTGTCTACATTATGTTTATTGTTTACTGTGCTGTACCACAAATTGCCCCTTTGGGGACATTAAAATGTTCTAAAGTCTAAATGTACTGACTAGGTCTAATACAAGCGGATACATAGGCATATTAGAAGTATTGTATGGACTTACAGTGTCTTTATGTCTTAAATAAATTGTGTTGTGAAGAGGGCGGTAGCTCTGTAAATATATTTACAATGTCAGAAGTATACACATTTTCACCTAAAGCCCATACTAGACAACTTGAAGGGAAGACTGGTCGTTTCAACAAGCGCAGGTACCCCTCAACAGGAGACCACAATAACAACAATGTACATATTTTATTTTGAAGTCAAGGTAGCACCACTTCCGGTTGTTTCCTGGCTAAACTCCGCTAGCTTGACACCGCAGCTCAACCGCAGCTGTCGGGCCAGAAGGTAACGGCCTGAATCTTCTGAGTAGTCAGCTGTTGCACCGTTAAAAATAAATAAAACCACACACAAATCCCAAGCTAGCTAGGGGATTAAACAACACCAAGTGCTCAGGCTACACCGCCCAATGTCACCGGCCGGATACAAAGCGTCGGAGAGCAAGTTTTCTGCTAAATGTTCAGCTCCGCTTCTTGCGGCTGCGACACAAAGTTTACACAATGCTAAAAGCCACATAACAACAACACCGTGGCTAATATTGATTTAGCCTACATGTGTCCCTTCTGCTATCAGTACAGGTTGTGGTGTGTTACAATGGGGGCAGCTTGGGGCCTATGTGTTGATAGTTTCGGTGCTAACACGGGGGGGGGGAAGCATGTAGCAAGTCACAACCCGAGGCCCCCACAACCAGCAGCGGCCATGCACAACAATCCGGATCGTCAGGGAAAAACCCAACAAAAGAAGTCGTATAAATAAATCCCACCCTGACACATATGAGGACACTTATAAAAACTGCTGTTTTAAAAAAAAAAGTGGAGTCAACAAATGCATTGTGTTCCTGGTGGATGTGTGGATGTGTGCCGCGGCTGTCCTCGGCGTGCTTCACGGTCTTTGTTTTGACGGCGCAAAAAGGGAAACGAGCGTAACATTTGAGGACCTTTAAAAAACCCCTCCATTTATCGATAAACAGCCCGATATGTTGAGTAGGAAAAACCCCAGATTTATGTCGTCACCGAACAAACATGCCCATGCCATGGCTACATCTTGTCTGAACAAAACAACAACGTTTGACCTAATCCCAAACATTGACTGCGGAAGCTACATCAGCCTCACCATAAGCGCAGTTTTACAATAAATAACGCGACAGTCCCCATGTAGGCCCGGATCCTAACTTGTTTAACAGCTACGTTGAATGCGTGTCAATGACTGTCAGGTAATATTGATGGTCAACTCACCTCAAACCGGCTCCGCGAAACACCATTTACCTCCTTCCCCATGTCGGACGCTGGTGGTTACCGACTCAATGAATACGGTGCAGGCGAAGTAAAATGCAGATAAGGGCCCTCTTCCTGCCGATTCCCCTGCACGACTATCATGCTACCGTCCTCTCGGTGGGGGTGCGATGTCGTTATTTCTGTTTCGGCCTGCAAAACAAACGCCAAGACCTCTTGTTTCTGGTTAAAAAATATGAGCTACAGGCAGCAGACAAGCCAATAAAGCCAGTTCTCTTATCTGCTCGCTTCGTCTTCGCCTCCTCCTCCTCCCTCCTCCTCCCCCCTATACAGCTTCCCATCCATCCACACAATAGCCCGACAGGAATAGGACCTGGCAGCCTAAAATGGAGCTACTTCGCCTACATCTCTCGGAAATAATAAATATAAAGAAATTGCATGTATATGCCTATTACACAACACTCACAAAATAACGACTGCCTTGGGCTACTTACTTGCTGGCTGGTCCTCTAACCAAAGCTCGCAGTGCGGGGCCCAGTACAAGCTCAGGAGCAAAGATAAATATCAAAGTGGGGTGTCTACCTTTTGACAGCCCACGTAGGACGAATACCTGACCAGAGACAACACTTTTTCAGAGCTGGACATTCAAATATTTAAAAGAAAGTTTGATCCCAGTTGGTTGGTAGATTTTCATACCACCCAACACAAAGAGAGACCAATTAGGATATGTGAGAATATACATATTTGATGCATTCCCTCTTATAGCCTACCTGAAATAACAAATAGCCTATTTTACACTATTTATGTCTAATGCCCTGTCATTGAAGTGTGGGCCAAGGTGTTTATCATTTGTATCACAATAAGATGTGTGTGTAATAACGACCACAGAAGCGATGGGTTTGTCCTCGTATGACACATTAACCATTGAAATGCTTATTAACTCTATTATATTGCTTTTATCCTTCTCAAACATACATTGTAACTTTGTTATTACTGTAGGAAACACCTCTTCCTCGTTTCTCATTGGCCACGCCCCGGTTTGACAGCGTATCCAATCAGCACCCAGGGCGGCTGCTCGTCATACTGCGTCATCATACTGGGGGAACACGCTTGACAACAGTGCAATGAACTTTGAACATACCTTCTTTGTTAACGGAATTAATATATTAAAAGTCACTAATTTACTAGTCAACACAATGGAAATTGTTTTTACAGCAAAAGAAAAAATATTCCAAGTTGTAAATTTGTGTGGAGCTCTAATCTCTCTAATGTTCATTGTGTGATCCCCAACAAATTAAAATAAATGCATTATACAATTGTACCATTTCCCCCACAAACTCATTTATCTCAAGATCTGTGGTTCTTGATAACAAATTTACATTGTGTAAAAATGAAGAAGAAATGACTAAACATTACCTTTATGAATGTCAGTACACATTAGGATTCTGGAAGAAGATTTAGGGTTATTTTAACACTCAACCAATAATTTAATTAAGCTGGAAGCCAAGGATATAATATATATCCTATACGTCTTTTTACCAAAAGAGTGTTTCCGCTTGATGGGAATGGAGTCCTGCCTCTTGATGATATCTTTAATTGAGTATGATGCCTAATGTTTTATGTTTGTGTCTTGTTATCATAACATGACAGGATTTCTACAATAAAGAAATAAAAATAGACAAGAGTCCAATGTAAATGAAACTAAACATCTGTATTATTATTATTATTATTATTATTATAAATGTCAGTACACATTGGGATTATTTTGACACATCAACCAATCAGTAAATTAATATGAAAACAAAAATTAGAAAGTGGCCTGCACACTAGCAATTTATTAATTTTACTGAGAAATTTCACATGACATTTATTAAGTACTTAGTAAAGACTAAATAGCTTGTTATTTTTTATTCCTCTTTCAACGATTTTATGTTTTAATGTGAGGTAACCTTTTGATTATTTTTTTACAAAAGAAACCTCAGCTATATGATTATTATTAGCATTATTATTATTAATAAATGTAATATCCCAGTGTTTGTTTTCTACTAGACCTACCTTGTGACTTGAGATTTGAGAACAACACAAGACCTAACATAAATGCCCTTATCTTGTCAGTTGATGTATATTCCTAAAGTAAATTTGCACAAACCAGATGACAGAAAGCTCTGTGCTTTCAGGGCCCTGGGGCAGTTGCACATTTTGCCTGTTGGTAATCCAGGTTTGCCTTTTTTAAATGAATAAACACGTGTATTAGTTCATTTCAAATGAAAATCCTCTGATACTTGACAGGTTAAAACTTATTTTATTTGTATTCTTGTGCGGTTTGATGCATCTCTGAGCATTGTGCGTTCCTGGCGCGCGACCACGAGTACAGTAGGCGGGTTATGCGTTGTGATTGGCCGTTGCTAAGAAACGTCGCTTGATTGACACCTTTCCTGTTTCCGGTTCATTCTGCTGTGCGCAGAAGTTGCTAGTCACAGGAGCCACAATGGCGTTTGTAGTCTCCTTCAGATAGGGCTGTGGATGATATTAAATCCACTAGCATCGCCCTAAATATAGGCCTGGTTGATTCCCAGAGCCATTTATAATAAACAGGAACATCTACTGCACACGAAAATACTATAATTTCTAATCAATATTGAATTTATAGGGGATAAAACTTACATTAAAAGGGAACATGTAAACAGTACCAACCGGGTCAAGTTTTCATTTTGTTCGAGAAACGAGCGGCTTTTAATGAAGGCATTTGCTTGTTTCTTAATGCTTAGACCGTAATTCTGTGGAATAAAAGCACCTTTACTTAACTTGGCACCGGACAAGGACACCTTTTCACAAAGGGACTTTTTCTTTTTCACGATTCAGCTCGCTAGCCGCTGAGCATTTAGCTAGCGGTGCTAGCTAAATTGAGACTGAGACGACACCACAATGCTCCGATGTTTTCTTGGGATCTTTTTCATTCATTGACTAATTCAAAGTATAATACTTCACAGCACTGGGGAACCATCGTGCCATTTTTCTGCTTTGACGAACTATGTTTGGGATCTGAAAGGAATGAATTGGCGTTGAGGAGGACTGGACGTGACGGGCCCGGTGTGTTTAGTTTGTGTGTTTTTTTGCCCTGTTTCTGCTTAGTAACACTTGTTTTGACATTTGGAGTAGCTACTGTTCTCTTGTGAATGAATTGCCTGGACCACCGACGCACAGTCGCAGGAGAGGTACCGACGCCGGCGTGAGGTATGCCTGGGTCGGACCGACACCATGGGACCAAGAGGAAGCCGGAATCTACTAGCCTTAGCGGCGTGCCACAGCAGACCCAGGCCTCGACTCATACCTCCACTGGAGACAAGACGAGCAAAGACAGCAAGGTGCAGTTAAAATCTTCAATGTCCTCTTCTTCAACAAAACGCAAACGGCATAAATCAACCAAACATAATCGTGGATCCTCGGCGGCAGCTGGATCCGAAGATTTTACCCTCGGCGATGCGGCGCCACCTGGTGTCAACACCGTGAAGCCTCTGGTGGAGTACGATGATATCAGCTCCGACTCGGACACTTTTTCAGACCCACCGTCCTCCAGGCCTTCAGAGAGGGGGGGCGGGGAGCGACTGGAGCCCTCACCAGACTACGATGGGGAGGATATCGCTGGAGAATCAGGTGGTAGAGAGAACAGGGGGCACAGACACTCCCGAAAAAAGCCCAAGGACCCTAACAAAGTTAAAGACCCTGGGAATGGTGAACGTGGCTACAAGAAGAAGAACAGCAAAGACCGCGAGAAAGGGGCTGCTGGGAAGAGCAAGGAGAAGGCTGCCTCCTCGGGCCCCTCCTCTAAACGCCATGTCCAGCCGGAGGGTGACTCCAAACGTGGGGAGCTGATGCTCTCCACACAGGTGCAGCCTGCAGCCAGTGTAGGCAGTACTACTTCTTCCACATCATCATCTCGCAGCAAGGAGAGCAGCCGCTCAGGAAAGACCCGCAAAGACAAGCAGCAGCGGAGAGAGGGCCGAGGTGGGGAGGGCAGCCGCAGCTCCTCTCAGAGGAACCGAGCCGACAGGAGCCATCGCAAGTCCTCCAAGAGCCACAAGTCGAGCCCTAAGAGCAAGTCTTCCAGTAGGGGTAGCCCCCGCAGGAAGGGCACCAACTCTGCTCATTCGCCCAGTCCCAGAAGAGGGGCGGGCAGCGAGAGTCCACAGGGCAGTGGGTATGGGCAGCAGGGGGATGACAACTACTCCAGGCGCAGGGTGGCCCAGCAGAGCCCCAGTCCTTACGGGGATATGTCCCGCCGCAGCAGACAGAGATCAGACAGCCCCTACGGCAGCAGACACCGGTCCTCCAGCTACGAGAGGGACAGCAGCCCCTACTCAAGGAGACGCTCCATCAGCCCCTATGGTACACGCAGATCCTCCAGCACCAGCCCCATGTCACGGTGAGTTTAAACTGCAGGGTGGCCTTTATCTTGGGGGGGGGATACAGGTTAAAGTCCCATGAAGATAGGGGATGTGTTGAGCAGATACAGAAGGCCAATTTACCCTATCAAGCCATGTTAAGTGTTTGTTTTTGCACAGTGACACGCGCCTTAATGTTAATGATTTGATGCTACCACCATTAGCACTATTACATTAAATACAGTTGATCATCCTGCATTGTATGTTTAAAGGCAGGCAGACCTGTTGCACTTGCAGAGCCCCTCCCTCCAGCACAAATATTTACTGAAAGCTGGCTCAGAGTCCCTCATATGTGCTCTGTACTGTAGACACAAACCTGGGGGGGGGGGGGAGGGACATTAAAGGATGGAGGTTATGTCGACACAGACAGGTGACCACATACTTTGTAAGCTATTTTATACTGCAGTGCAAAATGTCTGTACCATTAGCTTTGGCTACCAGGACGAGGTCAAGTTAACTCAACTTTATTTATTTATATTGCACCTGTCACTCAAACATGCAGCCCAAAGTAATACACATGCAAACAAAACATAATTTAATAGAAGTCGATAGAATAAGGGGATAACAGAATAATGTAAAAACCGATGATCAATTAATGAACATCACTCCAAATTGAATGTTTAGATCCCAGCAACCCTTGTCTGTGCCTTTTCATGTAATCAGATACTTTTTTAATTGATTTTTACATTTAAGTTGTACATTAGATATAAACCACAGTTCACCTTTTTAGTGAGAACACTTAACATGGTTTAAAACGTTATATTTTCACGTGTAATACTGTGTTAAAAGTGCATTGTGCAGTGGACAGATTATAACTTGTACCAGCAGAATAATGGAGCTCTGAGAAGTTTCTTAATTACTTTGTCTGGTTATTTCGAGTTTTCCTTGTATTTATTTTGAGGAAAACAGTGATGTGTATCTGGGAAAAGAGGAAAGGAACAAGTCGTATCATTTAGGAGTCTTATCGCCGTTTAAGATCCAATCTCTACTTTGGTTTTAAAAGCAACAGTTATGTAACGTTTGGCTTATTTATGAACTTCTGTTACACTCCATGTAAAAAGAAAAAGCCACCATGGTTTTGTTTTTATTATGATGTGATAACCAGCCATTTTATTTAGTGATGGAAGAGGTTGTTTGAGTTAACGACCCCCTCTGTTGCTTTTTATTTTTATTAAATATTTATAAAAAGCATGCAACATGTTGTATCCTATTTTCTGACTTCAGGAAGACGCAGTGGAACATGAAATGTTTATGGCATTGTTTAACAAAATGTATTTCTTTTATTTAGTCGCTCTGGCCGCTCCAGGAGTCGCTCCCCTCTGCACTACTCGTCTTCTCGCCGCTCCTCCTCTCGTTCCCGTAGCAAGAGGCATACTTCCTCCGTTGCAGCGGGGGCGAGCTCCCACAGCAGTCGGCCAACTAGCCGCTCCCCTCCCTCATCCCGCCTGCCACTTAACTCCAGCCTGGGAGCAGAGCTGAGCCGCAGGAAGAAGGAACGGCAGGCTGCTGAGGCGGCCGCTCGTGCTAGTGGTGGTGGTGCTGCAACCCCTCCTCCGCCAACACGTAAACTTGCAGGCCCCTCCTCCCTACGGCTCACTAAACCTGCGCCTCCCCAGCCAGAAAAAGACTCTGCAACACCAGCGGAACCTCTGCCCCCACCACCTGCACTGTTACTCCAGGATGCTCCCAGTGGTGAAGACCGGTTTACTGCACCTCTACCTGCCTCTTCCACCTCCTCTCCTGCACCTCCTCCTCCCTCTCCTCCTGCGCCACCCGCTCCAGCCACCCAGGCTCCACCGCCGCAACCTCAGGCCGAAACAAGTATTCAGCCTCCTACACCCTCAACCACACCCCAGGCCAAATCGCCAGCTCCAGTTCCTCCACGCAGCCCCGTCCGCCAGATGCCACTTCACAAGACGTCAACTCTGCCTCTCCTGCCTTTACCACCTGCACTGCTAGGAAACGCTCAGGGCAGGTGAGTACCTCCCAACTGGGATACAGACATACAGTACAAGTCAAACTGGACACGAGTCGGACTCCATCCTCATCTCTAGTCACATGTTGTGCAATATCATAATGGCCCTTTTTGCCAGTAAACTAGTTAACTACTTAGTTAACTACGATAATTATCATACTACAAAAAATATAACGTCATTTATCTGGGTCAAAATGAAAAACTAAATTTCCCATTGTGACTTTCCTGGTGGTACACCTCCAGGAAGATCACATTCACTTTTCCACACATTACTACACTCAGACAGCACGGCTACATATCTCAACTGCCTTTGTTTAAAATGTGGTTCAATTAGCATGAGAAAAAAAAATATATATATATTTATAAATGTATATTTACATTTATTTATATATATATTTTTATATATATATATATTTTTTCATATATATATATATTTTTTTTTTATATACTTTTTATTTTTATTTATTTATTTATATCCTGAGATGAATCTTGTTTTCAAGGCGGTCCTTAACGCCAATATACCAAAAATACAGTACATGAAACAAAACACCACAAGTACACTCGTACATACAGAGAAAAGCTCTCCCAGGCATCGCTTCTCCCATACCCAGAGACTCTCTCAAATAAATTAAAATAATGTGATCTGGTGTACACCATCAAGCAGTGCACGTTTTTTTAAGTACATATCTTATTCCTGCTTCTCCTCTGTCTCTTTACACCTTTAATTAATACTCTTTGTACTTTGCTCCGTCAGTCCAAGAAGTCCACCCCTCCTCAGAGGCAATCTAGGAAGGAGAAAGAAGTTCGCAGCCGGCCATCACTCATTGACCTTCCTTTACCGCCCACCCTGTCAGGAGGTAACTCCTCACCCCCGCAGTCCCCCATCCGCCAGGCCCCACCGCTACCACAGGCAGTCCTTAAGAAGAGACCAAAGTCAGTTTCTGTTATTACTCGCACACTTCCAATCTTTCTTTTCCTAATCCCACATCATGTCTAATCTTTTTCTTTTGATGCTTTGCAGGATTTGCTGCCCGCGATATGGTGAGCGCAAACATACCGTGAGCGACTGGGGCAAACGCTGTGTAGATAAATTCGATATAATTGGCATCATTGGGGAAGGCACCTACGGCCAAGTGTACAAGGCCAAGGACAAAGACACTGGTAAGGGAATATCATCTGGACTTCAGACACTGTAGTACTCGTGACTAGTTCTCTAAATACTCTTTTTAACATGGCAGGTGAACTGGTGGCTTTGAAGAAAGTGCGTTTGGACAATGAAAAGGAGGGTTTCCCCATCACCGCCATTAGAGAGATCAAGATCTTGAGGCAGCTCAAACATCGCAGTGTCGTCAACATGAAGGAGATTGTCACTGACAAGCAGGATGCACTTGACTTTAAGAAGGATAAAGGTAAGAAAAGGTATTATTCTATGCCAGGGCGGGGTAATATTGACAAATATTAGAGCTGATGTCTGAATGAAAATGTCAGACATGTTCTTCTGGCTATAATCAGCGACACATTGGAAATGTTTTCCACCTGCTGTGAACTGCAGCACGTCTGAAAGAAGGGCGGGGCATCGTGTGAATTTTCTTCCACCAGCGTTGTGCACATGGCTTAGCGCTGCAGTGATAATATATAATATATATAAATATATATATATATATAATATAGATAATAGAGAGAGAGAGAGAGAGAGAGAAGAGAGAGAGAGAGAGAGAGATAGATAGAGAGAGATACAGAGAGATAGAGAGAGAGATGAGATATAATAGAGGAATCTAGAGAGGAAGAGAGAGAGAAGAGAGAGAGAGAGAGAAGATAGAGAATAGATATCGAGAGAAGGATCTAGAGAGAGATATAGGAAGAGGGAGATTAAGAGATATAGATATAGAGAGAGAATAGAGATTAGAGAGAGAGAGATATATATAGAGATAGAGAGATTAAGAGAGAGAGAGAGAGAAGAAGAGAGAGAGAGAGAGGAAGACTAGAGAGAGAGAGAGGAGAAGATATATTAGGAAGATCTATCGATAGAGGAAGAGAGAGTAGAGAGGAAGAAGAGAGAGAAGAGCTAGAGAGAGAGAGAAGAGAGAGAGAGAGTAAGAGAAGAGAGAGGAGAGAGAGGAGAGAGAGAAAGAGAGGATAGAGACTAGAGAGAGAGAGAGATAGAGAGAGAGAGAGATTAATAGAGAGATAGAGGGAGAGAGAGAGAGAGAGAGAGAGAGAGACTTCATAGGAGAGAGAGAGAGAGAGGTAGAGAGAGAGAGATAGAGAGAGAGAGAAGAGAGAGAGAGATATATATATCTAAGCTATATATCTATATATTAATCTATATCTCTCTCTCTCTCTATCTCTCTATAATTCCTCTCTATTCTCTTCTATCCATATCTCCTCTCTATATCTCATTCCCTCTATCTTCCTCTCTCTATATCTCTCTATCTTCTATATATATCTCTTCCTTCTATAATCTCTTCCTATATCTCTCTATCATATCTCTTATATATATATATTAATATATATATTCCTATATATATATATACTATATATATATCCTTAATATTAATATGCATAACCCGCCACCAAACTAGGACTGATATAATTACTACAGTTGGTTTGATTATGTGGGAGCACATTAAACCCATGTGGTCACAGTGATGATTCACCAGCTCTCTGTTAAACCCATGCTGATTTACACTTTTACAAAATACACATTGCACTGTAGCACAGTTTCAGTGGAGTATTCTAACCTACTGAGAAGCACTTTTAAAGTAAGTGCTGCAGATCACATACTGTTGAATATACTGCTCATATATCCCCTGCGCAAAGGATTGTGGGTCAGAATAGCCGGAAAAGCATGCTGGCTTGCACACTGCAAAATGCTACCGGATGCAGTAGGACATCCTGGTATTTTTGTCATACTACATTTGACTTTTCCCTGGCTTACTAAATAGTACGGCTAAAATAATCTCGTCACATACACAATTCTTTAACCTCCAGGCTTCACGTGTAGGACTGTACACATGGCTTCATTCATAATGTTCACGTTTGATTTCTAAATCAACGTTTGTAATGCTGCACTTATTTTTTTTCTTTTGCATTTCTATTCATTCTGTTTAAACCCGGTATTTCTGCACAGTTGCAGATAACATTAGGCTACACTAATCATATTAGTATTATACTCTTTGTACAATTAGACTGCATTGGTGGCTGCGTACGTTTGTTTCAGACTTGTATGATCCAAACATTTTCTTCAATCCATATTTGTTGGTGTTTTCACAAACAACACTTTGGCTCTCCTGTTTGCGGCACACAAAGTGAGGCACACCTGTATTACCGGGTCGGTCTAGCAACAATCTAAAGAAACGAGTTATATTCATCATAGAAAGTTGATTGAATAAAACTCATTAAATCCAATAAATCACTTTATCAAATTGAGGATTTGTTTCTTCTTTTCAAGGGTAACGACTTCATGAAATATGATGACAGACAGATATTCTAAGCTTCATTCATTTACCTCAATAGGAGCCTAAAATGTACAAATATATCAGCTCTATTCATGCTCTAAACATGTTTCCTCTGTATTCAGGTGCTTTTTACCTGGTGTTTGAGTACATGGACCACGACCTGATGGGCCTGCTGGAGTCGGGCCTGGTCCAGTTCTCCCATGAGCACGTCCGCAGCTTCATGCGCCAGCTGATGGAGGGTCTGGACTACTGCCATAAGAACAACTTCCTGCACAGAGACATTAAATGCTCCAACATACTGCTCAACAACAGGTAAGAGACAGAACACACGGACTCCAGGAGGCGAGCGTTGCTGTTTATTTGCAGTAGCACCATGGTAACATAGGAACAGCTGTTTCTGGTTTAAAGCATCAGTATCCCCGACAGGTTGTGTGATCAACTGGTTTTGCATGTACCTCTGATTCCCTTATGCATATGGACATTAACAATATCAGCATGATCCACATCAACAACTTGGAACATTCAGAGGGCTCAAGCTTTACTTTGTAAATACTGTAAACTCGACACCAGAAGCAGTCCAACCAAAACTTTAATGACCAGAGTGCAGTTTGCGGTGCATCAGCAGCAAAGTCATTACTTTGCTACTTACTGAGCAATGAAGGAGTACAGCAACTTCTCACAGACGCTCAACACAATTCTGCATCCAATCTACAAACCATGCAGGAGAAGCGAAGCGAGCTGCAAGAGCTGAGATGCTGAAGTGGAGCATTTAGAGCCTCAGGTCTCTATGGAGATATTTAAATGTCCTGTTACAATGCTAGTGACCTGATGTTTGTATCAGTATTTATTAACCTGATGGAGACAAATACAAATTTGGATATTTCCAATAATAGTGAGTTTCATAATTCTTTCTTGTTTTAAATGCAAACTAATTATTCAGAAAATAATGCGATGAGTTGTATTTTGTGTCTCAGGTTCAGTTTCTGTTTCATTAATTTGTAATTGTTGACGTCTCCTGCTCGCTGTGGCTCATAATCTCTGCTTGTTGTGTGTTTCTTCGTGCAGAGGTCAGATCAAACTGGCTGACTTTGGTTTGGCCCGACTTTACAGTTCAGAGGAAAGGTAAGACGAGCGATCATCTACATATTCAGCCTCATGAATTCATGCAATATACAGACACCTCCTCTGCTTGCTTCTGTCATTTAAGTTTATGATCAAATGTGTTTTTATTGGCAGCAAGAGAATTTACCGACATTTCTCTCAAGTGTTTAATAATATACAATCATTTCCAGATGTGTAAATATATATACCGTTCCATATTTCACAGGCATTAATTGCTGGTAACAGATTTATGTACAACATAAACACGATTAGATGTGTTTATGATAAAACGGTAATTAAACCTGGGATGGATTGTTCTCTTCACTTACACGGACTGTCCACTAGATGGCGGTGTCTGTCACGTTGTTGTCCTTCAGAGAGATCCCAGCTACTGAAAGTTTAAATGTGTGTGTCTGGGCAGCCAAGGCTTAGATACTCCTCAGTATGAATATGTATTGAGTCTCACTGTCCTCTCTGTTCTTGCTCCCAGTCGGCCATACACTAATAAAGTAATCACACTATGGTACCGCCCCCCTGAGCTCCTGCTGGGAGAGGAGAGATACTCTCCAGCCATTGATGTATGGAGCTGTGGGTGAGTACGACACTGTCATGGCAGCACATCACTCTGTTCATGCATTTACACCTTTTCACATGCATACTGCTCCACTATATAATTGTTCTAAGGAAGATCTGGAATAATGTTTTGTTGCGTTAACCCTATCCCATTTTGTAAAATAAGCATTATATCTGAGACTTTATTACCTAGATCACTTAATAATAATAATAATAATAAGTCATCAAACATTGTCTGTTTCTAAAAAGGCTGTTCACAAATGTGCGTCTGCCAGTGTGCACGTGCTCCACATACTAACGGTAGATCCTGTAGTTGATGCATTCGGTGATATTCTTCATTCATTTGTTGGAAATCTTGACAGAAGAAAAAAAATAAAACATTTTGAAAGTATATATTTTTTTTATGCCATGTAAGCAAATGTGTTTGCATCATTATGAGCAGACTGGATGTTTGCAGCACACTGAGTCCGTCGGTTTTAGAATCCTGAAGCACCGAGAGGCTAATTAAGCTCCGTCAGGCGAGAGGTGCTGTTTCTCTTCTCACCTGTGTGCTCTGCTGCCAAAATCTTACTTGATTTATAGCAGAAGACCATTTTATGCAAATTGTTTGCTGCTGTCTCCTTAGCGGTATGCAAAAAAAATAAATTAATCGTGAGCATTTGCCCGAGCCATAAATTTCTCCCACACTCCGATCCTTTGAGATTACTCGTGTCGGAATCAGGATCAAGGGAAATGTTTCTTATTGGAATTGTATCCTATTTAAAATGAGTATGATTATCTGTCACAGTCTGACGGAGATTATGGCAGACAGTCACACTTTCAATAAGGAAAAGGTCCCGCACACTTACTTTATTATTGACTCCTCCATCAGGTCACGATACCAGAAGTGATGTAGTCGATGCAACACAAGTGAAATGACACGATTCTCAAAAACTACACAATGAATCCCATGGACTTCAACATGCGCTCCTTTTTTAAGTTAGGAAGTTAAACCGGTTATAATTCCCTCTCTAACAACTACTCCAAACTACTTTTTACAAGAGAACATGAACACACCATGATAACGTTATAATTGAATCGCCCAATAGTCATTTTTACTGAATAGAGCTTGAACGCACCATAAGGAAACTCTAGGGAACCTTTCACTGGCTGCTTCAACACATATTTGTTGTTCACTATGTTTTATTAGCAGAGGGGAAATAGTGTGCGTCCTGTGGACACGTCAGTAGTGAGTAAACTGATTCACCGGGACGCCGCTAGTCTCGAGCTCTGACGACTGTAGAACGTCAAGTTTTTAGAGTTTTGGCCTCGGCTTTGTACTGACGTATCGGTTCCCAAACATCCTTGGGTTTCAAACCTACTTAGAGTTCTGCTGACAAAGATCCAATGAGTCAAAACGTAGAGGAAGTGTGCAGGCACTACCTTTTCTTATTGACGCTGCTCTCTGACAGTCCTGCACCTACTACCTAATGTACGTCTAATCAGGTCACACACCCTGCTTTATGCTCGATGTGTGGGAGCGTATGTTTTCTTACTACCTCTCCACATTCTCTGTCACGGCTCAGGTGCATTCTGGGAGAGCTCTTTACCAAGAAGCCCATCTTCCAGGCTAACCAGGAGCTTCTTCAGCTGGAGCATATCAGGTAGGCTTCCTCCTGACCACAGCCCCCTCAAGCAGCAACATTCCTTCCCCATTGCTCCGTTTATTTATCACTGAGCTCATCTGTTCCTTTCTGTCCTTTCCCCTCAGCCGTCTGTGCGGGAGTCCCTGTCCTGCAGCCTGGCCTGACGTCATTAAACTTCCCCTCTTCAACACCATGAAACCCAAGAAGCAGTACAGGCGGCGACTGCGGGAGGAGTTTGCCTTGTACGTAGCCATGCTGAGCTTCCCCGACGTAGCTGCGATCAACCCTTTTGTCTCTTTATACAGTTGAACAGTCTCTCCCCTTCTGCACAGTTTACCTACTCCGGCCCTGGACTTGCTGGACCGAATGCTGACCCTCGACCCCGGGCGGCGCTGCACAGCAGAGCACGCTCTTAACAGTGACTTTCTGAGTAACGTTGAGCCCAACAAGATGCCGCCGCCAGAGTCAGTAGCCCTATGGCCCCCGCTTTCACCTTTTATCTATATAGTATCATATATATATTTAAATACACACTCTGAAGACTCTTTGTTGCTCATACATCTTATTTCTGTTTGATTGATTTAGATTTTTAATCAATGTTTGTACTCCTTCCTACCTACCTGCTGCGTCTCCAGTCTTCCTCACCATCAGGACTGCCATGAGCTGTGGAGTAAGAAGAGACGACGTGCACGTCAGAGCGGGGTGCCCGAAGATGTGCCTGTGCCCAAAGTGCCCCGTAAGGATACGACAGGGACCTCAAGTGGAGAGAACAGTCGGCCCCATAGTAGCCCGGCTGGAGCCCCACCGCCTCCACCAGGAAAACCGCCTCCCACAGTGAACTTAGAGAGTGAGTTGTCAGGTAACAGCTGCCCCTAAAAAGCATTTAAGAAGACACAAGATATGCTGTGTATTATGTGTTTCGATATTCCGTAGTAGTAGAGATGAAGTGCAGTATGTTGACGTACCAATGCACTCCTGAAACGATGTAGACGATATCTTTATGCACCTTTTTTTCTTTGCACAGTTTTGCATTTTCATAGTTTTGTGTTGCGTGAATGTGTTCAGGCCTGGGAGTCGCTGCAGAGCAGTTGAACCAGACAGAGTTGGCGGTGCTGCTGAACCTCCTCCAGGGACAGACGGACCTCAGCCTGCCCCAGGTGGCCCAGCTCCTCAACCTCTCCAACCCAGAGACTCTCAGCCAGTCCTTGTCTGCCCTCAGTGAGTCCTCTGACCACCAGGGGGCTCCAGAGGACCAGGCCCAGACTGCTGCCCAGGCCCAGCCCGCTGCCCGGTCCCAGCCCCCAGAGCCGCCTCCTGAACCTCAGGAACTGTCGCCGACATCCGGAGACCCATCGCTCAGCCAGGAAGACCAGGCCAACCTGCTAGCTCTCATTTTGGGCCACATCATCAAGCCACAAAGGGAGGAGCAAGGCGACGAGAGCAATGGCGTCCAATCAGAGGAGGCTCTAAAGCGCGGTTCGTCCGCCTCTACTACTGATCGCAAGGGCAAGTCCAGGTTTAGTCTCTAGAGGGTGGATCAAGGGGGGACCAGGGTCAAATGAAGGTCACTGTGGACAAGAATGAAGAGAGCAGGGTAGAGCACAAACAGAAGCTGACAAATCCTGTATACTTTATCACATTAATTACTTCAGTCTACCTGACAAAATCAAGAAAATGATCAATTAACCAAATAAATTGGGCCATTACACTTACCTTGCATCCCCCACCCCTTCCTTCATCCCCGACATTCATCAGACGCGCGCGCTCACCATTGTCCCCCATTACCTCCTCTCATACTGAAATGTCTGTCGAGCGTCCGTCGTCATGTGACCGTGGTAAACTGGCAAGGTTTGTTGCACATGGACATCTCTCACTGGTGTACTCAATAAACCAGAAGAACGTTTAGTGTTATTAATTTGAGTGAAAAGGTTCACACTGTATTGTTCCCTTCCACGGTTCTCCCACTTCCTTGTTTCTTTCTCACAGTCTTTGTTTTCCTGTATCTGTCCCGGCTCCACACATGTTCTCATTTCATTTTCATTATGAAGCAGGTGTCATGGATTCTTCAACCGTCTGTAATGTCAGCTTTCTTTTTTCTTTTTTTTTTTTTATGAAGAAAGTCTAATAAATTATCAAGTGAAAATAAATGTTTTGAATCTTTAGGCGTCACCTGCATGTGTTTCTTTTAACTTTTGGTTTGTCACACATTTTTTTTTTGTTTGTTTTTAAACCGTTCACTCTGACTCATATTAATTAAATGTGATTAGCAAGTTGAATAAAACGATTGACTGCTGCTGACACTGGAATGGTAACAGTCCTGTTTTGTTCTGGTTATTTCTGGAGGCCTCTGAAACCACCTCGGTTCGCCCGTAGATTAGAAAACCTTTAGACTAACCTCGTTTAGTAGTCTTGTCCTGACCTTATAATACTTAAAATTCTCCTACATAAGTCACCCTTTCTGTTCTTCCAGCTCTACATGTCCTTCCTAATGTTCTCACTCGGTTCCTGCATTTCCCCTTTTGTTTAAGGAGTAAAAACAAACCCAGCTGCATCTGTTCTGCATTAATTAAAGCCTCTTATAGTGGAATAATACAAGGCGTTACTGCGTTTAATAATAATAACAACCGTGATGATGAATCACGATGACATAAAACTGCATTTTCTTCCATTCCCAACATTGAGATTTAGTAAATCTAAATAGCTGTATGATTGCAGAATCTTCGTAGGCCTGACATCTTTATATGATGTAACATCTACCCAATGTCTGTGTTAAAGTTAACTTTACTGCAACAACACAGGTGTTATGTTTGCTCTGAATGTACTTAGTGACGATGCTCTCACTTCAGTAAGGTAGGAACGTTAAGATGAGACATGTTTACTTCCTGTAATTGAATATTAGACGTAGAAGACGACAGAGAGGGTGATTGTATAGACGCTCCACGGTGAAGTTATGTGTTTTGGTACCTAACGCTGTGTCCTCTGTCCTGTTTGTCCCCTTCAGATGGTGCAGCATCAAAAAAGAAACAGCTTGTGGCCAACCAGGTGCCTCCATCTGGAGAGCAGCGTCCACCCTCTCCGCCCGGGCCGCCTCCATCAGCTCTCCTCCTTGGCAATGCCCAGCAGGCCGGGTCTGAAACCCAACCCAGCCAGGACATCAGCCCTGCTGTGGCAGCTGCCTTACTCCAGCTCATCTCTCAGCAGGACTCGGATGCTGGGGCCCCTCAGCGCAGCAAGGACCCGTCTCCCTCTGTGGATGCTCAGGGACAGCCCCCTCCACCCTGGGTTGCAGACTCTCCGCCTAAACCTTCAGCTGCAGCTGAGGCCCCAGCAGGACTGGGGACTGCTGCTCCTACTACTGCAGCACAGTTCCCTAAGGACCAGGACCTCCGCTTCTCCCACGGAGCTGCCCGCTGACCCTCATCCCCCCGGTGAGAGACCTCGGTATCTTAGGGCGGCTCCAGAAATCCTGGCCTGAAGGGAAAAGGCAGAAGAAGAATGCAGAGGGACATCTACAGATTATGACTTGCTGGACCACGAGCAGGTTGCTAAAGGTGAATCAAAGATTTAGAAAATGAATGTCTGATAGAAAGAGATTACGGGCCTTTTCAGATCATGAACCTCGCTGCCCTCTGAACAAGCTGTCGTGTTATCGGAGGAAGTGTTTGGACCTGACCTTAAAACATTTAGGGACCGTCACCACCTGCATTCCCTCGCTCTTTCCTGTTCACTGAAGGTCCTGACTTGAATGAAGTTTAGCTTCCAAATTGATTGCCATGCAGCTGACGCTCAACTTAGAAAGCAGCTGTGATCTCTTTTTTTTTTCTTCTTCTCCAAAACAAATGATTGTCATGTCCACTGCAGTGCCCACTTCTAACAAAGTTCTCAGTGTTTTGCAGATGAAGTCGCCACTCTGATGGAGGGGGTGTCTGTGACGGTGTGAGAGAAGACTAGCTGAAGCTATGATTCTGTGTATGGGTATATTTGAGGCGATGAGCACACTGATGAGAACACTGGAGGTCTACGAGTTTCCCATTGAACCTTACATGCTGGCTCGCTCCCCCTGTTTTCAGCCTTGTGCCTCCTTTGTGACCCCCAGCGACCCCTGAATGATCTTGGCTTAGCAGGAAGTGTGGGTTATGTGTCTGCGTTGGATGGCACCTACAACAGTGTCAATCTGCAGGACTGCAATTCTTTTTCTTTTTTGTACCTAAAGGCTGTTCCATATTGTATTCAGTCATCAACTCAACTGAATTGCGATGTGTTGTTGACCCACATGAAGACTTCCCTTCCTTAACATACAGCAAACCTCTGTGTCCTAACAAGCCTAAGCCTGCAGTGCTCACTTTCCTGTCTGGAATATAGATTAAACCACTACATTACGACGGATTGCTGGATAATACACAAGCTATTCTGCTAGTTGAAGTATAAAGCTAGAAACGTATATATACACACACAGAAACCTGGCGGGCTGTGAAACCTCGTCTAATATGTTGTCGCCTCCCTGCCAACTCGTGAAACAAAAGCTTCTTCTTTTTTTTTTTTTTTTGGTGCAGCTATTTTCTACATAAAGAAAATGATGCACGCTTGAAATGATATTGGTCCACGGTTCCGTTACCTTTCTTTTATTTTTTTTATTTTTTTGGGAAAGTGAAAGGGAGGAGAAAATGATTTCATGTGTCTGTAAAAAGAAAAAAAAATATTTTGTAATATGTGTTATCTTGTTTCAGTTTATTAAAAGAAGTAATGCGACCAGTTGAATCGTCTCTCCTGGCGTCTGAATGTGTCTCTGAAGTGGCCACTAGATGGTAGCCATCCACTCGGGCTGCAGCTCAAACCACAGGAAGTTCTCAGTCGTGTTACAGTTACACAAGGTCTCCAGTGCTTCCTGTCACTCTCAGGATCTGCAAACTCACATTACTCATTCTACACACTTCTTTTATACCTAAAACATATCGAGCAAGTCATTGATCACATGAGCAGGGTTCCTACGGGCGCTGGAAATCCTTAATAACACTTGAATTTGAAAGTTTTCAAGGTTTAAAAAGCGCTTTGGATTCTGATTAAAATGCAATAATCAGTACACTGCACTAAATATAAACGTGTCATTTACAACTGCTTTAACGTGCTGGATATGCTTGAATTAGATTTTTGGAAAAGGTGTAGGAACCCTGTACAAGGACACAAGTAAAAGTCCTCAAACTGGAATAAAAGCACATAAATAACCTTTTAATAAAAACAAATTCAGAAAATATCTTAAACTTCACATCAGATAACAAAGGAATATGCATAACTACATCCTAAACATGGAAAAGAAGGAACGAGGCTCGACATCTTTGCAGTTGTTTCGGGTGTTTGTCAATCTAAACATGCTTTTTCAATATCTAAGACATGTTTAAGAATATAGAACAACATTTTGTAATTCTGAAATCCTTTTTCTCTGATGGCCGACACATAATCTGTCTCATGGTTATAGGGCAACAGTACCAAGTGTGTCTTTGCTACACGTGTTTGGAAGCTTATTTAAAAACACTAGCAGTTTAACACAACAGATTTTTAAATAATGAATTGTTTCCTATACACTGAGTATGAGAAGTATATTAGATTGACGCAGTCAGACCGTGATGGGAAGTGCTCGCTGTGCATCAATCTTATTTATGAGTCGGTTCCTTTACCACTTGGGTTGATCTCTTCATGAAGATCCTGACAGGCAGACAAGGATCATAAACTGCACATTGGCAACGAGAGAAGCCTGCTAGGTTTGTGTGTGTGTGTGTGTGTGTGTGTGTGTGTGTGTTGGGATTGGCCTCATGCATACCCAGACCAGCTCCTCACTTGGCAGGCTTACAGAGCCGCTTACCCCTCTGGCCCACCAAGCAGCTGAGCCCTCTGGGTGAGAGATCCTTTCAGAGTGGAGGCAGTGGGAGGCTCACCTGCCCTCTAGCACAGGCCCACTGTGAGTGAGATGAGACGGTTCCGTGTGTGTGTGTGTGTGTGTGTGTGTTTCTGTCTGATGCTTTCGCCCATCGGGACACCAAATAATAGTGAATGTGCCCGCAGGGAGTTTCCACAGGAGAAGTAGTGGGCAGTGCCAAGTCACAGAGACTAGACGAATAAATCAGGACTGAGGAGTGAAGCGAGGGAGGAGCACGAGGCTGCGCCATCAATCAGGAAGGCACCTTATGGGGAATGCCCATAAATGTGCCACGCTGCCAGTCTGTAACACGTACTCGCCATGGCAGAGATGGGCGACGGCGGCATTCAAATTGGAGCCTCCATTTTGGATGCCGTAGCCTGACTGTCTGCTATAGACGGGGATTTTGGAGGACTTCCAGACAAATAGTGAATTGACAGACACTCCATTTCTCTCAATTTATACCAAATGTTATTCATGCGCTTGTATTTTCTTAGTCAGCCCCTGTGCAAGCGGATTGTTGGAGCACACATTTGGAATCTAAAACATATTTTACCTTAATGTCAGCAGTCAGGTACCCTTTGTCCACTCTGTGCAATCTGGCAACCTTGAACAAAGAGCAGCTCCTTCTAAAATAATATAAAATGTTGGACCCAGCTCACACATTACACATCTGCCCGGACCCCTCAGGAGCGTATCCTTCTGCTTGAATGCACACCAGCCACGAGACAAAATGCTGATGATTCTGGGCAAAAATAAATGTCTACTCACACCAGCTATACGAGTGCAAGCCGTCAATCATAGTTACTTTGTTGTTGTTGTAGAAAGTGTGCTTCAAAGCTGGAGAAGTGGCCTTTCAGTTGATAAAAGTTTCTTCTTCGCCATCAAAGTTCGTTATCATTTCTCATCTTAGCACAGACAAACACTGTAGGAATCGAACATTGAGGAGGAGGAGGAGGAGGAGAAGGAGGAGGAGAAGGAGGAGGAGAAGGAGGAGAGGAGGATTAGGAGAGGAGAGCTGAGACAAGAAAGGAGGATGAAGTCCCTTCTTCTTCTTCTCCACCTCCTCCTAACTTTTTATTCTCTCCTGCTTCTTCTCTTCTTCCTTTCTTCCCTTCGTCTCCTCCTTCGCCTTCTCCCCTCCTTCTTCTTTCCTCCTCATCCTCCTCTCCTTCTCTTTCCCCCTTCGTCTTCCCCCTCCTCTCCTCCTTCCCTCCTTCTCCCCTCCTCCTCTCCTTCTCCTCCTTCTCCTCCGCCGCCCCTCCCCCCTTTAAAGGAAACATTTGATTCAAACATTGAAGGACATTTAAACATGTTCTACAGTGTTTACAGTAAGCCTAGGGCCTGGCCTGGCCTGGCCTGGCCTGGCCTGGCTTGACACTCATCTTGTCAGACTCCAATTGGAGATTTATTAACTCAGGTCCACGTTAACATTCAAAAGTGCATAGTTTGAGTTGGAGATGTGACTGATGAAGGCTTCTCCAGACAAAACAGAACTATGAATTCTGCAGCTGAAGCACTCCATAAATTCAATCACTCATTTTTATCACTTTTACTCGTTACTGTAATAAAAGTGTGTGTGTGTGTGTGTGTGTGTGTGTGTGTGTGTGTGTGTGTGTGTGTGTGTGTGTGTGTGTGTGTGTGTGTACAGTTTGATTACTGAGGCTGTTTGATCAATGACTACGTAAAGTCGTGAGGGGAAGAAGGGAGTCCCACACACACACACACACACACACACACACACACACACACACACACACACACACACACACACACACACACACACACACACGCAGAGGGATCAGCAAAGAACTGATACTGCAAAGCATGGATAGTAAACTGAACATGTAAAAATCAACAGATAAAAAAACAAAACTGCATATTTTTGAAAGGACATTTACAACCTTTCACGTTCATAGTTGAGCAACAGAATAAAAACATTGAATTATGAATGCATCTTGGGTAGTGTAGCACATTTTGCTGTATTCATCAGATCCCTTCTTTGTCTTCGATCAAACCAACTTTAATGTCAGTCATTCCGTTTATGGCTACATCTTTATTTATGTGATATTTCCAAAATTGATTGACTTTATCCCAGCAGTGATATATGCTTTAGTGCTGCAACAGCATGCTTTATTGATGCCATAACACCATCTCCATTTCTACTCAGTTTATAGTTTTGTGAGAAACTGCTGTCACACACACTCGTTATTTCTTTATCGCTCAACAGCAGCGAAACCAACCAAAGAGTTTTTAAGGAGGCGTTGGGATTTGCCACATTGATACAGATGTGTGTTTTGTAAAGTCACTGGTGCCAGGTGATAAAAGCAAAAAATAATCTGGACTCACATCCACTGTAGAGTAAATTCCACCTCTACTGAAGTGTAGTACTGTCAGTGTATCTGCTCCCTCAGGCAATAATGGGGGGGGGGGGAAAGCTTCAAATAGAAAAAGTCTTTCTCTGACCTTTGTACAGGTCTCTCCACTTTAACCGGAGACACGCCAACGTCTCTGCGTGATGCTGCACTTCTGCCGTGCAAAGTACTTCTCCAAGGGCTAAGCATCTCATTACCCGACTCAACTCAAAGAGCTTCATGAGCAACGGTAAGATTATTGTGTCTGTGTGTGTTGATGCTGCCGCTTTAAAGGGCAGAGGGGCTGCTGGGAAAGCAGTCAGCGAGGGTGGTGGAGGAGGAGGAGGAGGAGGAGGGTGGGGGTAGGGGGGAAGGGGGGGTGGACGGGCCCTGCAGGACCATTTGTGCTGAAGCTCATTTGCGCAGCGACACTTAATTGGCTACAACAATTAATTAATGTGTTGGAAAGTTGGCACAAAAAGTTCATTTAAGAGGGTTTTAATAAGCAATTAGAGGAAAAGCAGCGAAGAGGGGGAATTACTGGAGAGGAAAGAGAAAAGCAGAGATGGAGCAAATGTCTGGCCACTAGGAGTGTCTACGCCCTGCTGTAGCAGAGTGCAGGGCTTTGTCTCCTCCACTGACCCTTCACTTTTGAAGAGCTGATAAATGATGCCATCATAATGCCATCATATCTCTTTCTGACGCTCTTGCCGCTTTTCTTAAGTGGACGTGAAACCCACGATGCCCTTATATTGTATACATATCAACCCCGGTGGCCCCTCCTGCCCCTCCCATTCCTACCTCTTGTCCCAGCGCCCAGTGTAAAATATCGCATGACTAATGAGTGGAGCAGGTTGGAATCCTGGGGAAGATGTCCTTGGAAGACGAATGCATTTTCAGCAGAATAATTAACTTAATTAACAAATTTACATGCATATTCATCAGCCTATTAATGTCTGCTCCGCGCTGCTTGATGAGCAATGCAATAATAACCGTTTCATTTGCATATTTGCATTCACACTCACACCCTTCTCCAAATAATAATAAAAAAAAAAGAAAAAAGACACAGAGAGTGTAGGAAACTCAAAAGGCAAGAAAGTCACTCGGACCTCACGTTGCGTTTTTGCAGGCACTCTCAAGCTGCAAGCGCACGCATGAGCGCACACACGTATCTATCTCTGGAGTGTGTTTCCATCTCTGCATGCCAGTTTAACTTAAATGAGATTGCAAGTGTGTGTGACAATCTCTTTCCACTCTCCTCTGCCTGCACCTCCAGCCTCCTTGCAGAAATCACTGCATCTCCCTCTCTGCTTCCTCTCTTACTGCTGCACACTCCGTCTCTCCTTCCTGTTTTCGTCTCTCTCTCTCTCTCTCTCCTCTTGTTATTTATTCATCCCTTTCAGACTCGTCTTTAATTTATTTATTTCTGGCTTTTGAAGTTGGGCTCGTCTGCTTGTCAGAGTATGTATGTTTTGCTGGAGAAGTTGTGTGCGTGCGGCTGGCTGTGTGAGCGCCGCTGACAGTTGTGTTATTACAGTTTGAAACTAAAGGAGCAGCTAGTAGCGATGGAAATAAACAAATAACAGAGGAAATGTTCATGTCCTTTTACTTCCTTGATTTTTGTTTATGTTTTAAGGACTCATCGTGTGTGTGTTTGTGTTTCTTTCACACTGGATTTGTATTCCGAGGAGCAGAGATGCTGTCTCTCTGTGTCTCTCAGCTACTGTCACTGATGAAATGTGTGTGTTTGAGTGAGTGTGTGTTTCCTGGGAGGCCGTAAGCGTCTCTGTCTTTCATCCCTGTATGTGTATTTGTGTTTATCTCTTTGAATATAACTTGTACTGTATCATTGATGTCCCTTGTATGCGTTTGTGAGTTCCTTTCCAATATTTCAGATGACAGTGATGTGGAAGAGAAACGTGTGTGTTGCATTTGAACCGGACGTGGGGCGACTGTGTGGGTGTCTTTCATTGCCTATTTGAGGGAGGGGGAGGGGGGCGGGGGGTCCACCGGTGCATTTGTGAAACCAAGAATGTGTGTGTGTGTGTGTGTGTGTGTGTGTGTGTGTGTGTGTGTGTGTGTGTGTGTGCATGTGTGTGTGCTGCCAGCTTGTGTTCAGACAGCAGCAGTTTGCGGAGCGAGAATTAAAAGTAGGGAGAGATGCCAAGTGAGTCCCTGGAGACAGATACACGGGACAGAGAGAGAAGAAAGAGGAAATAAAAAGGATTTTACAAACACACACACATGCAGTCACTTACACAAAGAAACCTAGCCTACTAGCAGCCTGTTCATATCCAGCACAGCAACATGCTCACACACATTCTAATGTGTTGTCAGGTATAACTTCACCACAATAACATCATGCATTCACTAAACCTAACCTCAATCCAAATCTAGCTCTGATTTCAAGCTTCACCTTTAACCCTCAAACTGCCTAAAGAAAAACTAAGAAGCATCTAAAATGTCCTCATATTCCATACATGTCCTCGAAGTCTAAAACCCAAGTCCTCACAAAGGTAGGTGTACAAGAACACACACACACACACACACATACAGATTGAGATAGATCTCTCACCTTTTCCTCTGACTCTCTCTCTCTCTCTCTCTCTCTCTCCTCTCTCTCCTCTCTCTCTCTCTCTCTCTCTCTCTCTCTCTCTCTCTCTCTCTCTCTGTCTCTCTCTCTCCCAGCCTGGTGAGGTGACACCCTGTGTGCACTGAGCTGTCACCTCCCACTCCCTGCATCACACTTCTGCCCCTGCTGGGCCAACTCCGTCATGGCACCCAGACACCATCTCCTCCTCCTCCACTGGCATTAAAACTGGCTGCACTAAACATCACTTTCCAATTTCTCACTCATTCACTTCAACTTTTCTTTAAGCAACTATATGTTTCTCCCTTCTTGTCATTATATTGACAATTTATCAACATGTCTTCCACATGAATTTAAACCATTTTTATGTGGCAGATCTATTTTCTCTTTCTTTACTTTCACTCATTTTGCAACATCTAAAGGCCCGGATCGGATCGGAAAAGTGAACATATACAGATACGCATGTTTAGCGCATCACTTCCTAATACAAAATGTATCAGACGAATGCCCAATGAATGTATAAGATATACACAAATATGGCGTATACAAAATATCGGCAACACGCTGGTGTACGTTGATATAAGTTAAGGTATAAGTAGTGTTCGTTCAGAGCTCGCTGTGTTACGCTGGGGTGCGTTGTTGAACGCTGATGTTTTGAGCATGTTCAAAATTACCGGACGTACCCGACGTGTGCGTCATAAGATATGCAGACGTTACGTTAGACATACGTGAATACGGAATACGTACGTGAATATTTACCTACGTAAATATAGTACGTGAATACTTACCTTCGTAAATATAGTACGTAAATACCTACGTGAATACCTACGTGACTACGTTAGAGGTACGTTAGATATAGGCTACGTCGGCTGACTGTGAATCCTACAGCCAGTGTATTGATAACGAGTGGATACCCTATTCCTACCCCGATGTTAAGATGATGCCTGACGACGGAGTAACTTATTAAACGTGTTTCTACAGTACAGCTAGCGTTCAGCATGTTAGCCGTTCTCCATCATCAGCATGATGTGAACCAAACGGCACTTTTCCAGCTGCGTTGTTCAGACGCTCTGATACGTTTTAAATAGGTAAGTGATCAGTACGCTATCAATGTTTGACATACGTATAATAATGCGTTATGTGTACGTCAGCTACAACACCGCTGTGGAAAAGTTGGACGTATTTGGACACATTTCTAGCTAATTTTCATACACGCCGGCATGTTTCTGCCGTACGGAACTGTGTATGTCTGTTCGGCGTATCGTCTGCGTCCTTCAAACGATCACAACTTAACCTTAATTTATATCAACCTATTGCCGGTATTTCGTATGCGTCGGCATACGTTTCTGTCATACGGATATGTGCGACAGGGCCTTTAAATTGTGGGCACTTAGAAGGTCCTAGCTCCCTAGTGGGAACTAGTTATATATGTATTTCATCTTTGCTGTCATAGCTTTAACCATTATAATGTAAAACAAAGATCCAGCTCATAATGCCAGAAAGCAAAAACAATTAAAAATGATAATAATTTTGTCAATTACTGGATAATGTGTCCTCCTCAGGCCTCTAAAGATTATTTATATAAAACAACCGTAGAAGAGAGAAGTCCCTCTAGACATGCACAACTTTTGATTAAGGGTCCAAATTGGATGAAAGCAGAAGGTTAAGAAACACTGTTTAGTTTTACATAAAGGAATTTAATGTCAACGTGTCTCTTCAGGCCTTGTTTTGCAGACTGAGAAGAGAAGAAGCCAGTCTCACATCTGAAGAGCAGTGTGTCTGAGCGTGATATGTCGAGGTGATACCAGATGAGGACTTCATGTCTCTCTGTCACGCTCGGTTTGCTGTGTTTTGTGTGCTTTTATTCCTGCACGTGTCTTAGCCCTCTGAATCACAAGGTGTGTGTGTGTGTGTGTCCAGCCAGGCAGGCCAGTGGCGAGCGGGGACGGAGAGATTGAGATATAGAGCATTAGTTGATGTCAGGAGTAAATTAGAGGCCAGATCTGTTTTCTAATCAGAGCACAAGCACCGTGTTAGAGGAATTAGGGCGACAGCTGCTGGGAGCTTTTTTATTCCTCTCTCTCTCAGCCAGAGACAGGCAGACCCCAGCTCAGGGACCACCTCTTTACCACAGCCACCTGTCAACACCGGTGTGTGTGTGTGAGCGTGTGTGTGTGTGTGTGTGTGTGTGTGTGTGCCCCCCAAATGCATTTTCATGTGCACACATACATGTGAGCACACATCTACTGCACACAAACACCGTCTGCCACACTGACCTCCCTCCCTCTCTGAAATTAATGACAGTGCAGGTTCTGTGTGCATGCAGCCTTACGTAGTGTGTTTATGTTTTCCGGTAAGTGTGAAAGGCCCTTATGAGATATCAAATTTAGATAAGGTGGAACGGTGGGCGGCCTTGCATATGTCTGCTTACTATGAATCCCAGAGAAGGACTTGACGGCACATCGTCCCTTTTGATTCACCACACCAGGAAGTGATCAGATGTTTTAAGACAGATGCGTTGGTGGACAAACAAAACAAATGGAAACAATCCTAATTTGTTTGTTGTAAGCAAATAATAAATAAGGTCAAAGACAATTACATCCAAAAATGTCTACATTTCTTTACCATTTAGTAAAAAAACTAATAAAGCTCTGAGGAACTGCACGTCTAAAAGTGATGAGTGCTGGTTCTAAAGATGATTGATGATACCAGGGATGAATAAATGAATGTCGTGAGCTGATTTCACCCAGCAGAGATCTCTTGTGGGCCGGACTGTAGGAGGGTGTGAGAGGTGTGGGAGGTGGCGTCGAGATTCACACCGTGTCACGTACTTGCTTCGGAAATGTCACCTCTTATTTTAAATTTGTTTTTACAGCTGAATCTGTGGTGCGTCGCGAGGTTTCAGGTGATGTGGTGCAACGGATTTCGGAGAATTGTTGTAAAGATTATCACGCCGAGTTATGACAGAATGAAGCGATGTATTTTTTATTTAAATGTGTGCTTTTTATTTCTGTGGTAACAAGTTACATCTCTATACAAGCGAGACAATATCATTTTATGAGTAACCACTATTATTCTGAATGTTAGAAAAACTATTCTAATAACCTTCAACAACATTTGACACTACTGTTCTTTGCACACTAGATAGCGTAGATTTGTACATGTCATGGGAAAAAGATTTTGTTCTTGGAGGTCACCGAGCTCAACCTTTTTGATACAAACCTCTCTCCTCCTCTCCTCTCCTCTCCTCTCCTCTCTCCTCTCCTCTCCTCTCCTCTCTCCTCTCCTCTCATCTCCTCTCCTCTCCTCTCCTCTCCTCCTCTCCTCGCCTCTCCTCTCCTCTCCTCTCCTCTTCTCTCCTATCCTCTCATCTCCTCTCCTCTCCTCTCCTCTCCTCTCCCTCCTCTCCTCTCCTCTCCTCTCCTCTCCTCTCCTCCTCTCCTCTCATCTCCTCTCTCCTCTCCTCTCTCCTCCCTCCTCTCCTCTCCTCTCTTCTCCTCTCCTCTTCTCTCCTATCCTCTCATCTCCTCTCCTCTCCTCTCCTCTCCTCTCTTCCTCCTCTCCTCTCCTCTCCTCTCCTCTCTCCTATCCTCTTCTCTTCTCTCCTCTCCTCTCCTCTCCTCTCCTCTCCTCTCCTCTCTTCTC